>NW_028234405.1:23265301-23277801 GCF_977035675.1 Penaeus japonicus | reverse complement strand
AAACAACTGCGGAGTCTCGTGTGAGGCGTCCACGTGGCCGGGACCTTTGGGTGGGAATCCCGAGACTGCGGCGGGAACTAGATAGAGAAATTAGCGCAGGAGGAAGTGGTCTTATGTATCTTCCTTGTATTTCAATCCATTCCTTGTCTTAGAGAGACTATTGTAAAGTAAAAAAAAAAAAATGAAAATTCTGATATTATGGTAATAGATATTGATAATTGCAGTGTTAGTGAGGAGTTGCCATATAAATTGTTGTTGTGATAGTAGTTGCACTGCCATTATTGTTAATATTACTTGTGATAGTAGCAGCAGTTTTTATCGTGCCTAGTAAATTTATCAGATATGTTATATGACTCTTCAAGGTCCAGACTCATATACGATTTATTAATTTGCATGGCCAGTTAATATCAATCAGGTGTAAACATTGCACTACAAAGTGCAGGACCATATAAAGTCCTGCACTGTAAACAAATCCTATATAATTTTCATCAGTACTTTATCAAAGATGCATCCTGTTCGGGTCGGAAAATCCATGGGAAACCATTGCGTCCGCCTGGGAGACCCTCTAGGCCCACTATGTGCACGCTAGGTGACTGCGGCAGAAATTAATCGGTGACAATATTTTGACTGTCAACTCTTTGCGTGCCTTCGTGGGAGAGGAAAAGGGAATACATATGTAAATGATATCCGTGTTCTTACACTTTGGTACGGGGGCCAGCAGTACAGGCTACTATCGTCACAACTCAGTACCTTTGTTGGGGTCATTATTTATTCCCTCCTGTGTACTAGGAAAACCACGGGCATCCCACTCCTAAGGCAACACTTCTCCATATATATAAAACAATCTATTACTTTCGTTGTTACTTTTATTGATGAATCGCCAATATCATGTCCATGAAAATAAGTATACAGTGATCGTACTGACATTTGTCAAAAGTCATTAGATACTCCTGCGGCGACTGCCAGACTGCGTCGCTCCAGGAAAGTCTTTCGTAATCGAAGAAGGAGACGAATCGAACACTTCGGTTTCCATTTCCTCTTCGTGCAGCGTGTGTGGCAGCCTTTCTGGATGACGAGGAAGGCTCTCGCTACGGTGCTGTGGAGAGGAAGTAGCAGGACGTTAGGAAATGCCTCTTGTAGAACATGGCTATGGTTCGTATAACATTATGAACATAAACACTAGGATTATCAAGACAGAAATGAAATACCAGAGATAAAATACCTTTTGACTTAAAGGAGCGTCTTCGCTGAAGACATTCTTGACTCCGCTGTTGAAGGAGAAAGGTTGATACACAATCTGAGCCATTTTTCACCTGGAAGAAGAAGGAGCAAGTAGCGTTAAAGTAAGCACCTCCAGACAGCTGTTCCCTATACATTAACTCTTCACATAAAACATAATCTAGAAGAATTGTACACTCACCGGTGAATGTTGATTTGAGCAAAGGCTTTGTTTCTTTGAAGAACGATCTGCTCGGTATGATGACCGAGAATAGAGTCCAGACCTTATATACAAAATTTTACAAAGATCAGGTTGGGGAATGAGGAGTGGATCAGAGGGAAGGCAAGTGGGAGGGTCAATACATGTGGTGATCGGCGGGGGTGGGGTGGAGTGGGGGGGGGGGATGGCAGGAACTAGGATCAGTGGGGAAATCTGTAGATTAGGGGAGTGACAAAGGGGGGAGGGGGCTGATGTTGAACTCGCGTGACCTTTGTAATAGTTTTGGAAAAGAGTCTAACTTTTGGATAATAACATTGATGACGATAATAATAATAACGGTGATTGCGACGGTGATAGTCATCATAGTAAGTAAATAGTAAGCATAACAGCTAAAATAATGATTAAACTAATTCTTACAAAAACAGAATCAAAACAACAACATAATAACAATGATGCTAAGGATAATTATAGAAATATTAATCATAATAACAATAATAATCATGAAAGCAGCAATAATAATTGATCATCAATGATATTGGTAATGCTAATAGTAATAGTGATAGTACTAATAATGATGATAATAATTATGATGATAATAATAATGATGACGATAATAATGATGATGATAATAATGATAATAATATTAATAATAAACATAATAATAATAATAATGATAATAGCAATGATAATGATAATAACAACAAAAATAATAATAACACTAATAATGATAGTAACACTAATAATGATAATAACAATCATGATAATAATAACAATCATGATAATAATAACAATCCTGATAATAATAACAATCCTGATAATAATAACAATCCTGATAATAATAACAATCATGATAATAATAACAATCCTGATAATAATAACAATCCTGATAATATTAACAATCATGATAATAATAACAATCCTGATAATAATAACAATCATGATAATAATAACAATCATGATAATAATAACAATCATGATAATAATAACAATCATGATAATAAGAACAATCATGATAATAAGAACAATCATGATAATAAGAACAATCATGATAATAAGAACAATCATGATAATAATAACAATCATGATAATAATAACAATCATGATAATAATAACAATCATGATAATAAGAACAATCATGATAATAAGAACAATCATGATAATAAGAACAATCATGATAATAAGAACAATCATGATAATAAGAACAATCATGATAATAAGAACAATCATGATAATAAGAACAATCATGATAATAAGAACAATCATGATAATAAGAACAATCATGATAATAACAATAATGATAATGACAATAATGATAATAAGAACAATAATGATGATAAGAACAATAATGATAATAACAATAATGATAATAACAATGATAATGATAACAATAATGATAATAACAATAATGATAATAATAACAATAATGATAATAATAACAATAATGATAATAATAACAATAATGATAATAATAACAATAATGATAATAATAACAATAATGATAATAATAACAATAATGATAATAATAACAATAATGATAATAATAACAATCATGATAATAATAACAATCATGATAATAATAACAATCATGATAATAATAACAATCATGATAATAATAACAATCATGATAATAATAACAATCATGATAATAATAACAATCATGATAATAATAACAATCATGATAATAATAACAATAATAATAAAAACAATAATCATGATAATAACAATAATAATGATAATAACAATAATGATAATAACAATAATGATAATAACAATAATGATAATAACAATAATAATGATAATAACAATAATGATAATAACAATAATGATAATAACAATAATGATAATAACAATAATGATAATAACAATAATGATAATAACAATAATGATAATAACAATAATGATAATAACAATAATGATAATAACAATAATGATAATAACAATAATGATAATAACAATAATGATAATAACAATAATGATAATAACAACAATGATAATAACAATAATGATAATAACAATAATGATAATAACAATAATAATGATAATAATAACAATGATAATGATAATAACAATGATAAAGATAATAATAACAATGATAATGATAATAACAACAAAAAATAATGATAATAACAAAAAAATAATGATAGTAACAAAACAATAATTATAATAAAAAAATAATGATAGTAACAAAACAATAATGATAATAACAACAAAAAAATAATGATAATAACAACAAAAAATAATGATAATAACAATAATGATAATAACAATAATGATAATAACAATAATGATAATAACAATAATGATAATAACAATAATGATAATAACAATATTGATAATAACAATAATGATAATAACAATAATGATAATAACAATAATGATAATCATAATGATAAAAAGGATAATCATAATAACAAAATAATAATAACAACAATGATAACAAAATAATAATAACAACAACAATGATAACAAAATAATAATAACAACAACAATGATAACAAAATAATAATAACAACAACAATGATAACAAAATAATAATAACAACAACAATGATAACAAAATAATGATAACAACAATAATGATAACAACAATAATGATAACAACAATAATGATAACAACAATAATGATAACAACAATAATGATAACAACAATAATGATAATAACAATAATGATAATAACAATAATATAAACAATAATGATAATAATAACAATAATGATAATAACAATAATGATAATAACAATAATGATAATAACAATAATGATAATAACAATAATGATAATAACAATAATGATAATAACAATAATGATAATAACAATAATGATAATAACAATAATGATAATAACAATAATAATAATAACAATAATGATAATAATAGAAACAGAAATGATAATAACAATAATATAAACAATAATGATAATAACAATAATATAAACAATAATGATAATAACAATAATATAAACAATAATGATAATAACAATAATGATAATAACAATAATGATAATGATGACACTAATGATAATAACAATAATGATAATGACAATACACTAATGATGATTTAAATAATGATAATAACAATAATGAAATAATAACAATAACATTGATAATAATAACATTAATGATAATAACAATAATGATAACAAAAACAATAATGATAATAATAACAATGATGATAATAAAAATGATAATAACAATAATGAAAACAACAATAATGATAATAATAACAATAATGATATCAATAATGATATCAATAATGATAATAATAACAATAATGACATCAATAATGATAATAATAACAATAATGACATCAATAATGATAATAATAACAATAATGATAACAATAATAAACAATAATGATAACAATAATAAACAATAATGATAACAATAATAAACAATAATGATAACAATAATAAACAATAATGATAACAATAATAAACAATAATGATAACAATAATAAACAATAATGATAATGATAATAACAACAATAATGATAATGATAATAATGATAATAACAACAACAATAATAATAATAATAATAATGATAATAACAACAATAATAATGATAATAATAATGATAATAAAAACAATAATGATAATAATAATAATGATAATAATAACAATAACAATAATAATAACAATAATAACAGCAACAACAAAAATGATAATAATAATAACAATAATGATAATAATAACAATAATGATAATAACAATAATAATAATAACAATAATGATAATAATAACAATAATAACAGCAATAATAACAATGATAATACTAACAATAATAATAGCAATAATAACAATGATAATAATAACAATGATAATAATAACAATAATAATAGCAATAATACTAACAATAATAAAACTAACAATAATAATACTAACAATAATAATACTAACAATAATAATACTAACAATAATAATAATAACAATAATAATAATAACAATAATAATAATAACAATAACAATAATAATAATAACAATAATAATAATAATAACAATAATGATGATAATAACAATAAATAATGATAATAACAATAATAATAAGAACAATGATAACAATAACAATAATACTAATAACAATAATTAATAATAATAACAATAATGATAATAAAAACAATAATGATAATAAAAACAATAATGATAATAAAAACAATAATGATAATAAAAACAATAATGATAATAAAAACAATAAATAATAATAATAACAATAGTGATAATAAAAAGAATGAATGATGATAATAACAATAAATAATGATAATAAAAAGAATGAATGATGATAATAACAATAAATAATGATAATAACAATAAATAATAATAATAACAATAGATAATAATAATAACAATAAATAATAATAATAGCAATAAATAATAATAATAACAATAAATAACAATAATAACAATGAATAATAATAATAACAATAAACAGTAATAATAACAATAAATAATAATAATAATAACAATAAATAATAACAATAACAATAAATAATAACAATAACAATAAATAATAACAATAACAATAAACAATAATAATAACAATAAATAATAGTAATAACAATAAATAATAATAATAACAATAAATAATAATAATAACAATAGTGACGATAATAACAATAATGATAATAATGACAACAATAATAATAATAACAATAGTAATAATAATGACAATAATAACAATAGTAATAATAATGACAATAATAACAATAGTAACAATAATAATAATAATGATAACAATAATAATAATAACAATAATAATAATAACAATAATAATAATAACAATAACAATAATGATAATAACAATAATAATAAAACAATAATAATAATAACAATAATAATAATAACAATAATATTAATAACAATAATAATAATAACAATAATAATGATAACAATAATAATGATAACAATAATAATGATAACAATAATAAAAATAACAATAATAATAATAACAATGATAATAATAACAATAATAATAACAATAATGATAATAACAATAATAATAATAACAATAATAATAACAATAATAATGATAACAATAATAATAATAACAATAATAATAATAATAATAATAATAATAATGATGATCGTAATAATGATGATCGTAATAATGATGATCGTAATAATGATGATCGTAATAATGATGATCGTAATAATGATGATCGTAATAATGATGATCGTAATAATGATGATCGTAATAATGATGATCGTAATAATGATGATCGTAATAATGATGATCGTAATAATGATGATCGTAATAATGATGATCGTAATAATGATGATCGTAATAATGATGATCGTAATAATGATGATCGTAATAACAATATAGTAAAATAGAGGGAATTGCTTGTGAACGTTTGACAAAACAAAAAGGTTCCAACAATTCTTGTCACATGATTCGAAGTTTCTGTTTTCAACAAGAGAAGTGCCAGCCACTGTGCAGAATGTTGCAAAAAAAGGCCAGGCAAGTTTCAGATAATGTCACACCAATTTCAATAAAATAACTATAGAAGCTCATAAAGAAATTCCTCTAGATAATCATGCAGTTATTCAATTTGTTAAATTCAAACTGACTGCGCCCCCTAAACACATATAAAAAATATACAAGGTTCCTCGTATGGCAACACGTAATTATCCATATCATCATTACTGTGGAATGTGCGGGGGTTGTTATAAAACAAATAATCGAGAATTGGGATTTTTGTGTGCTGACTTCTCGCTTTCTGCCTTCATCAGTAAGCTGTGTTCGAGGAATTGATGTCAATATCAAATTATGTGAATATAGTTAAAATTTCAATCGCGTGCCTCCATCACCTATATTTGATTACAGTTATTTCGAAATTGTTTTTTATTTTCTAAAACAAGGAAAGCATGTCAGTATATATGTATCTCATACAGTAACACACGGAAATTGTGCACGTTGGGGAATGAGTGCATGCTATCTGGCGATAATAAAAGTACGCCAAAGGGTGTAACAATTTATATCACATGCATCAGACTATAATATCTATTAACAACAATCAGATGGATTAAAAGCTGTAAACGGACGAAAAATATAACTACTATCAACTTGGCCAGTCCTAAATATTTGCAATAAAGGTAAAAGTATAAAGGGTTGTAACAAATTTTATCACATGCATCAGACTATGATATCGATTTACAACAATCCGATGGATCAGCGGCTGTAAACGGACGCAAAACATCACTGTTATGAACTTGACCAGTCCTAAATATTTGCAATGAAGGTAACTAGCACATTTAGCATTGTTACTTAATGAATCCTACAAAGAGATCTAAAGGATCACAGGCTTCAGTGTCTTTCACACATGACACAGTATTTCTTTATGAAGTGCTTCTTCTGATTTGCATTATATCGGAGGTGAAGTAATACAAGTTCTGCTGTCACAGCTAGATGATAATGATGTTGATAAAGATAACGGTTATGTTATTGCTAGTAAGGATAATAATGATAAGGATAGTAGGAGTATTTGTAATGATGATAGCAATGATAGTAGTAATTATAATAGTAGTGAATTAGAGTGATCATGACCACCCGAACATATGTAATTTTCAAGTGACAAATAGTAAAATATTTTAAATCAACATCATTCATTACCTTTGTTACGCACGTCACAGCGACAAGAATGTGCGAAAAATACAACGTTTACTAAAACCCAGAAAGTGCCCGCACTCCCTTTTCCACTCAGGGGTAATTATTCGACCTCAGACGCCGAAAGAAGTGCTAATTGGCCTGGCTTCGTGTATCGCAGGTGGCAGGCGGTAGGCGCACGACGTGGCTCGGCGTTTGAGCAAATGGAAGAAATCAATCAAGGCTATGTTGCTGTTTTTTCATTTATTTATTTACTACCGCCGACGGTATGTTGATATAAGATACGGATTTTGCTATACGCACCTAGGATGTTGTGATTATGACTGAAATATTAATGTCATTATTGTCGTCATTATTGTCGTCATTATTATCATCAACGTCATCATCATGATTATCATTATTAACAATAATGATAATAATCGTAATGGTGATGATAACAACAGTAATAATGATAATGATAGTAATGATAATGATAATAACAGTGATAATGATAATGATAGTAATGATGATAGTAATGATGGTAGTAATGATGATAGTAATGATGATAGTAATGATGATAGTAATGATGATAGTAATGATGATAGTAATGATGATAGTAATGATGATAGTAATGATGATAGTAATGATGATAGTAATGATGATAGTAATGATGATAGTAATGATGGTAGTAATGATGATAGTAATGATGATAATAATGATGATAGTAATGATGATAGTAATGATGATAGTAATGATGATAGTAATGATGATAGTAATGATGATAGTAATGATGATAGTAATGATGATAGTAATGATGATAGTAATGATGATAGTAATGATGATAGTAATGATGATAGTAATGATGATAGTAATGATGATAGTAATGATGATAGTAATGATGATAGTAATGATGATAGTAATGATGATAGTAATGATGATAGGAATGATGATAGTAATGATGATAATAATGATGATAGTAATGATGATAGTAATGATGATAGTAATGATGATAGTAATGATGATAGTAATGATGATAGTCATGATGATAGTAATGATGATAGTAATGATGATAGTAATGATGATAGTAATGATATAAATGATAATAATGATGATAGTAATGATATAAATGATAATAATGATGATAGTAATGATAATGATAATTATGATGAGTATGATAATAATAATGGTAATCATTGTTATTATAGTAATGATATTGATAACAATAACAATGGTGATAATAATAGTAATGATGATTATGATAATAGTAATGAGAATGATAATAGTAATGAGAATGACAATAGTAATGAGGATGATAATAGTAATGAGAATGATCATAATAATGATAATTATGATAATGACAATGACAAGTATGATGATAGTAATGGTCATCATTATCATTACAGTAATGATAATGATAATAACAATGGTAATAATAAGAGTAGTGAGAATGATAATAATAATAATAATAATAATAATAATAATAATAATAATAATAATAATAATAATAATAATGATAATAATGATAATGATAATATTAATAATAATGGTAATAATAATAATAATGATAATAAAAAAAATAATGGTAATAATAATAATAACGATAATAATAATAACAATAATAATAATGGTAATAATAATAATGATAATGATAATAATGATAATAGAAATAATAATAATGATGATAATGATAATAATAATGATAATGATAATGATATTAATAATAATGATAATAACAATAATAAAAATGATGATAATAACAATAATAGTAATAATGATGATAATAATGATAATAATGACAACGATAATAATGATAATGATAATAATAATAATTATAATAATCATAATGATAATAATCATAATGATAATGATAATAATCATAATGATAATGATAATAATAATGAAGATAATAATGATAAAAACAATAATAATGATGATAATGATAATAATGAAAATGATAATAATAACAATAATAACAATAATGATAATGATAATAATGATAATGATAACAATGTAATGATGATAATGATAATGATAATAATGATAATGATAATAATGATAATAATAATAATATAATGATGATAATATAATGATGATAATGATAATAATAATAATGATAATAATGATAATGATAATATAATGATGATAATGATAATAATATAATGATGATAATGATAATAATATAATGATAATAATGATAATAATATAATGATGATAGTGATGATAATATAATGATGATAATGATAATGATAATAATAATGATAATGATAATAAAATAATGATGATAATGATAATAATAATAATAATAATGATAATAATAATAATAATGATAATAAAATAATGATCATAATGATAATGATAATAATGATGATAATGATAATAATAATAATGATGATAATGAAAATGACAAAGATAATGACAAAGATAATGAAAATGACAAAGATAATGACAAAGATAATGAAAATGACAAAGATAATGACAAAGATAATGATAGTGATAGTGATAATGATAATCATAACGATGATAATGATGATGATGATAATGATAATAATGATGATAATGATAATAATGATGATAATGATGATAATAACAATAATGATGATAATGATAATAATGATGATAATGATAATAATGATAATGCTAATAACAATAATATTGATGATATATTGATAATGATGATAATGATAGTAATGATGACAATATCGATACTAATGATAATAATGAAAATAATGATAATGATAGTAATAATGACCATAATGATAATGATAACAATAACGATAATGATAATGATAATAATGATAATGATAATAATGATAATGATAATGAAAATAATTATAATAATAATGATAATAATAAGGGTAATGATGATTATAATGATTATAATGATAATATCAATAATGATGATAATGATAGTAATGATAGCAATGATACTAATGATAATTATGATAATAATGATAATAACGATAATAATGATAATAATGATAATAATGATAATAATGAATATGATAATAATGATAATAGTGATAATAATGTAAATATTAATGAAAATGATAATAATGATAATAAAAATGACAATAATGATAATAATGATGGTAATGAAAATGACAATAATGATAATAATGATATGGATAATAACAACGATGATAATGATGATTATGATAATGAAAATAATAACAATGATAATAATAAGGACAATGATAATGATAATGATAAAAATGATAATATGATAATAATGATAATAATGATAATAATGATAATAATGATAATAATGATAATAATGATAATAATGATAATAATGATAATAATGATAATAATGATAATAATGATAATAATGATAATAATGATAATAATGATAATAATGATAATAATGATAATAATGATAATAATGATAATAATGATAATAATGATAATAATGATAATAATGATAATAATGATAATAATGATAATAATGATAATAATGATAATAATGATAATAATGATAATAATGATAATAATGATATCAATGATAATAATGATATTAATGATAAGA
Organism: Penaeus japonicus; assembly: GCF_977035675.1. Lineage (NCBI taxonomy): Eukaryota > Metazoa > Arthropoda > Malacostraca > Decapoda > Penaeidae > Penaeus > Penaeus japonicus. The sequence goes on along the minus strand of NW_028234405.1, from coordinate 23,266,262 downwards.
ATTATAATAATGATAATAATAAAAAGACCGAAAGTTACAAAGAAGTGTAGAAAATGTCGAATAAAAAGTTTGACACTGCGTGACATGACTGAACGGTAATAATATACCTGTGCTTTTATGACTAAGTGTTTTCATGAAAACCCTTTGTGTTGTGTCACGAACGTTTTTAAAGTTACTGAAATAATTACGAAAATGACAGGAAGAGAAGATTTGCGAAAAAAAAAAACAAACAGAAATAGCTTTTTAAAAAACACAAGATTCACGATGGGATAATGAATAAATGATAAATAGAAATGAGAAATCGAGTCTGTGCCTTATCGAAAAGGATTTTCCTAAATGTATCCGGCCGAATGACAGGAAGAACAGGAAGCTATCGCGCGTATGTGTGTACACGGAAGTACATGATATTCATGTTTTACAAAAGTTCGATCTTCAGGAATTTACGCGTAAATGTACCACGATAGTTACCGGAAAGTATTATTCATATTTGAAAAAAATAAAACACAGTATGGATAATTCAGAGGGTAAATAGAGAAACGCAACCTACAAGCCATTTTAACTCTTGAATAAGTAGCACACAAAAACACTAAGGATTATGATAATCTAACGATAAGTAAAGATAAGGGTAAACTTTATAGACGGAGGTGATCGACTCGCTTCCTCTCTCGGATATAACCAGTCGGATATTTGGCCCTTGTTTATTACCGTCTGACTATTCAAATAATTCCGGAAGAAAATATTATGATGGAATGTCCTGTGTGACACTACTTCCTTTGTTTGAAGGCCAAATACGTGTACATTGCTAGTTTGAATGTGTGTATGGAAAGAGGAATAGTGGTTTGTTAACTCATAGGTTATGTTTGATTTATATGGACAATATAACTATACCGAGATCATTTACTTGTCATATGATTTATATATGTCATCCCAATACCTACATTTATCCCAATACCTACAGTCA
>NW_028234405.1:23232801-23235301 GCF_977035675.1 Penaeus japonicus | reverse complement strand
TTTCTTTGTTTGTAACGTTTTGTTCAGATGGAAGAGACATGTCGATGAAGATAAATTTGTTTTGATCATGATATCGGGACTCTTGACAGCAATCTCCTTGTCAGCTTGGATTGGCATATCCCACAGTGTGACCACATCTCTCTTCAACGAATGTGCTTGGCTGATGTTCCTCTAGAGGGCATTGCAACATCAAAGTCTTTACGTATTTTACAGTGCATGTATATAAGTACTTTGCCCTCTCTTTTAAGGTATTCCTTTTTCGCCAGAGTGGGGCTTCCTGACGTGCAATGTTCTATGGCTTCGTCATATTCATGGCATATTCTGCAATTTGTATTTGTTCCGTCTTTAATGATATGGTACAGCTAGTGTGTTTAGAGCAGTTGTTTTGTGCTTCGCATTAAGCTCACTTTTGAGGACCGTTTCTCTCTCCGCTAATACTGACATTGCAGAATGTTAGATTCTGCCTTCCATGTATTTATATGTGCCTTCTTGATATGATTCTTGATTAATCTTTTTCAGTTGATTATGGTTTTGTTACTTTCCTCGCTTGAATGTTGTCTTAGCTCATTCATCTAAAGCGAACTGCATGTTTATGGCATCGTTAAACTTTTTCGCAATGTCTAACAATCATTCAACCTTTCAGTCGACCATATAATTCAAATGATTTAATGTTTCTTCAAATCAGAGAGTGGAGCGAGAGCCATGCAAAATAAGAGGGGGATAGATTCTATTCTTATTAATGATAGAGTTTTAAACTATTTTCCTGTAGAGTAGTTTATAATCAATGTTGTTTTCCATGTGTTCATGCTGTGAAATTGGTTAAGACTGGTGAGATGTTATTATTATATAATTATCACTATTATCACATATAGGGTACAGATGCGTATCTACTTCTTATAATAAAAGTTCCTTGTATCTTCTTTTGTGATTTGTGGTATTATGACGAATTTTCATGATCCTGCTCTCATGCTGGACTAAATTATAATACCCCCTGTATGGAAAAAAGGCTGGCTACAACTCCCTGTTTAGGACACCTTGCCTTAAACCAACAGCAACAAAATCACACATTAAACTAATATTCAAACATATAGCTCTGGTTTTCAAAAACAATACATGCAGATTATTTACAAATTAGCTATTAGGTTTTGAGATCGGGTAAGCCAAGGTACAGTCCCTTCTTCATTATAATCAACTTCGCACAGGAACTAACTAGTTACCCTAGTGATACTTTGAGTTTTTTTTTCATATGGTACTTTAAAATTGCTTAAAATGAAAATAAAGGCAAAACAATAAATTTACGGGACAAGCGAACCACAGAAATAATATTTTTGTATTGTTGCAAGCAATAAAAAAGAAAAAAAAAACGTGTTGCTGCAATCCCATGGTGGTGGATCCTAGTAGCCATGGGAGAAATCATCCCTGAAACGACTAGATTAAGATCTCCTCAAAGACAGCACACTTTCTAATCTCTGTCTTCAATATCCACAATTCATCTTAAAATCAATGTTGCTACTGTAGATGGTAATCAAAGCTAGGACACTTTTGTTAAAGGTATGATCGACAGACATAAGAAATTGCACCAAAATCGGTTCAAAAGTAATAATTATCGATGTTATCATCAAATTTACGAGAGGAATTGTGAGATATTTCCAGTTTAATGTATCGGTACACCAAAATTTATTTTCCCGATTTTAGTGACTAGGTGTTCGGAAGTCAAATGAACTAAATCATTTACATATAAAATAGTCTATCCGTATATGACGATATTCAAAGAAAATCAATGTTTCATTGTGTTCATAAAAAACGTAAAACTTGCAAGGGTAACTTTAATATTCAAGGTCTTCCACATTGGCAACATTAGTAAATTGAAAACAATGGTCTAAACATTGCGGTATTTATGTGGATACATAACTGCTGTAAAGTATATTGTGGTATGAAACCGCTATGATCATACCTGTAAAAGGCTACATTTCAGTAGTCTAATCTTTAGATATTGTTTTGTTATCTTGATCTTATGTATATCCCACCCTCGCTGTTCTTAACTTCGATGTTTTGGGATGAATATGGAGACGACTTCCTCTTCATTCTTCTTTGTTTAGCTTCATACAACTAACGCTTATTCTACATCATAAAAACACACACGTCTGAACACTAAAAACATTCACTCTGCTTCCGACAAAGGTTTATATAAAATGGAAGATTAACAGATCACCAATGGAGTCGCACCGCTATACATTGACCCACAGCTAGAGATTGAAGACTTCGCAGCAATCTGTTCTCTCCCTCAGTCTCTATTTCCTTCTCTTTGTGATTCGTCGCCTCCTCCCCCCCATTCCCCATCTCTTTGTCTCATTGTGGTTCTTCCCTCTCCCCCTCTCTCTCTTTCTCTTTCTCTTTATCTCCCTCTCTCTCGCATTTCCTTTCCCCTTCCCTCTCTCTTTGTGTCTCGCTCTCTCTTTTTTAAAATAATTTTGGAAGAAAATATTAGATGAAAAAATGG
>NW_028234405.1:23212801-23215301 GCF_977035675.1 Penaeus japonicus | reverse complement strand
TGATCATAATGGTGATAATAATATTGATAATAATGATAGCAATGATAATAATGATAGCAATGATAATGATAATAATGATAGCAATGATAATGATAATAATTAGAGCAATGATAATGATAATAATTAGAGCAATGATAATGATGAGGATGATAGCAATGATAATGATAATAATGATAGCAATGATGATGATAATAATGATAGCAATTTTAATGATAATAATGATAAATCATAATGGTGTTGATTATGATGATGTGATGATTATGGTGATAATGATGATGGTGATGATGATGATGATAATGATAATAATGATGATGATGATAACGATGATGATAATGGTAATGATGACGATAATGATGAAGATAATAATAATGATGATGTTAATAGCAATAATGATAATGATAGCAATAACGATATTAATGATTGTCATTATCATGATAACAATAACGATAATGATAATGATCATAGTAATAACACAAAAACAAAAGTAATAATATCTCCCTCTAATAAAAGTCGAGAAAAAGCTGATTCTTATAATTATAAAGGCACAAGTGCTCCAGTATTTCATTTTTCCTCCAACATACGTTCATTACCCGAGCAAGTTCCCTGTTCAGCGGGATAAGACCGGCAAGCACACTGACGCAAGAGCACTTATCACTGAACCGAACCTTCTTATTAATATTCATGAAGGCCTGGCCTGCGTGTGTGGTTATACATGATTATGCGAAACTGCGAATATTTCCAGCTTCTTTTCCTTTATGTTTTTTGTTTTGTTTTATTTTTAGTCAAAGTGATGTGGAAGTAGATTCGGGGATTAAATGGATGACACACATTATTCGTCAGGATCTGTTTTTTTTTGTTTTTTTTAATCTAGTTGGTTCTGAAGACGTTAACAATCTTGTTTTACTAATACCTTCCGAGTTCATGCTTTGTCTTATGGCATATTTTTTAAATAATATGTTTGAAGAATTACACAATCCTGTAGATGCTAAGACATCATACAGTTCTTTTATTTGATTGATTTCTTTGCTTAGGTAAAGCAAGTTCTGTACAGGCTTTCTGCTTGCATAAGTAATCATCTGGCATGAGTACCTAGCTTCAATCAGCCATTGATAACGCGTTGCCTTTTGTTTCGTGTCAGCTATGTCCAAACTTTGCAAGACTTTAAGAACTCATGTAGCTGGCACGTAAATGGCGACATCCGTGCAACATAGACTTGTATGATTCTGTGTGCATATGGCGTGTACTAATGGCATATGTTGCATAATGTGTCATAATTGTGGTTAATCCCATCATATATTTTCTGTAGAATAAGTATCATTTCATGACACATTTAGTCAATGATTAGTCATTCTCACTGCCACCGCTGGAACCAAAATGTTGAACAATTCAGCATTCAACTTTTCCCGAGGAAAGGATGGGAAGAGTGGATCACCATGATTAATTCACGTGCCATGAAAATGAGGTAGCAAGTCAAGCTACACCATGATGCCATTTGGAAGTTTATTTGTGTTGTTTAATGAAACTAACATTCTCCATGCGTCCACCAGGTTCAGTCATACAATGAACGAATGCTAAATTGAAGGTCAACACCCGTTTGGTTCCTGCTTTTAAATTGCGCTTCACACTTTTCCCATCTCTCTCTATTTGAACATGCGCGCGCGCGCGTGTATCTACAAGTATTTTTCCCCTGGAGCTATCATACCCCCAGTCAGTGCAACCACAATATTGTACAGATCCTTTTTTTGTCTTCATATGCAGCTTCCTACACTTTCCTCCTCAATATCTTACTTCCTCTTCCAGACTGCCATTCCTTGATACATAAGACCCCAAGTAGTTAAAACCTTCTAGATTTTTTAGTAGTTTTCCATTTAGATTCCCAGTTAGCTCTCTTCTCTTCTTGATTTTCTGTGCACCCCATCATCTTATACTGACTCATATTTACTCAAAAGTTCTGTCTCTCACGAGTCTAAACTCACACACTAATTGATGTAGCTTACGTTCTGAGTCGACTACTAGTACCAAGTCATCGGCACAGACCTACTGGTTTATCTCTCAGGTTTGCCCTTTTCCCTTTTCCAAAAAACTTTTTTTATTTACCTCCCTGACTACTATATCCATATGCATATCAAATGGCCAAGGAGGCATCACACACCTCTGCCAGGGCCCTTCGTTAACTACAAATCAATCGCTCTCCCTACCTCCCATTCTTACACGGTTTCAATTTTTCTCATAGGAGTTCACAGTTGATTTCACCAGCAACATACATACTCATGGACTGAGCCGTTGGACTCTGTCTACTCTTTATGCTTAAAACAACCCCTTCCCTTTGGCCAAGTACTTTTCTTGTTTGAACCCACACTGCTAATACATCAGGGCACTTCAGTCCCCTTTCTCATTCTCTTTACCAACAGCCTTACAAAACTCCCTACCGCGTTCTGCAGATGCTGCACACACTCATAATCAATCCCTATCTCCCTTACCTGATACCAGCATCCTCTCT
>NW_028234405.1:23197801-23200301 GCF_977035675.1 Penaeus japonicus | reverse complement strand
CGCGAGAGTCTCGAAATCTTCTTGGGTGACTGGGCACTCACCGCGATGGAAGTCTTACACAATAGAGAACGTAATAGACCGCTTTTCCTCTGCTTGCCGTATCTGCTTTGCCAACGCTCATTATGTCTCAGTAATTCAGTATTTATACGCGTAAACGTTACTCATCCAAACAAACATTTCCGCTTGGTCGTTGATCTCTCATTTTACCTTTCCTTCTCTCCCTCTCTCTCTCCCTCTCTCTCTCTCTCTTTCTCTCTCTCTCTCTCTCTCTCTCTCTCTCTCTCTCTCTCTCTCTCTCTCTCTCTCTCTCTCTCTCTCTCTCTCTCTCTACTTGTCCCCCTCCCTTTCTCAATTTTTTTCCTTTTCGCTTTGGCTGGAGCGACGAGGCTGCGAATACCATCAGGTGAAACATATTTGTTTGTTGTTTATTGCTCTGGGGAAAAAAGACGGAAAAAATATCTTTTTGTTTTCAGAATTCACCCTTTTATTCCAAAGCCTTCAATTGAAATCGGCTTTTGTACACAACGCTCATCCCTTTAGAAAGAACAAACCAATGACACGTATAAATTCCGAACAAAATTGAAAAAAAGAATGCAAACAAACAAGTGAACGGCCATGTCCATATTAAGGCAGAGCGACATGCCAGGAATGACGAAAGGTTTAGAAGAGAAATGTGAAACGATATTACAGCTCCATCAAACCTCTCCTATCGCTCTTTCTTGTGATGTTCTCACGCCTTGCATCGTGCAATTTAAGATCGTGCGCTTGTCCTGTTGCAGAGTGTGAAAAGATGATAGAGGGTAGTTTGATGATCGGAAACGGATTATATGCAAATGATGAGTAAGGAAAGAAATATGAAGAAGAGTATCGTGGCTTTTTTTGAAGTGAGTGAGATCACTGACAACAAAGAGGATATTGATAACATATTGATGTACATAATGATGATTTAATTATGGAAATAGTAGGGTCCTTTACGAGTGCAAAATATCTTGAAGATGGTGCTCATGTTGACAATTATGCTGAAGGTAATGAAACGGATTATGGAAATGGCATTAATTATGACAAAAAAGAAAAGAAAAACGAAAGAGGAATAATTGGAAAATGAGCAGAATTTGGAGTAGAAGTAGGGATAAATGATAAAGCAAGTAGAAAGTGTATTACCAAACTGATAAGGAAGATAATGATTATCACAAAGATGAAGATAATGATAATTGCAATGATAATAATAATCATGATCATAGTGATAATGATAATGATAACGATAATGATGGTAATAATGATGATAATGATAATACTAACAGTGATTGTAATGATCATGATAATACTAACAGTGATTGTAATGATAATGATAATAATTGATGGTAATGATTATAAAAACAAAAACTATAATTGTGATAATAATAACAATGATAATAATAACAATGACAATGATAATAGCAATAAAGAGAAAAATAATGGTAGTGATTATGGCAAAACGATGATAATGATGATAAAAGAAAAATGATAATTCTAATGTTAGTGATAGTAATGATAATGATGTTAACACCAACAATAATGATGACAATAATAATATTAGTAATGATGATAATGATAATGACAATAGTAATAATGATAATATTGATAATGACACAATGGTAATAATAATAATGATAATCATCCAGATGATTATAACAAAAAATAACGATGATATAATGATGATAATGATAATCATAATAATGATAACAGTGATTGTAATGATAATGATAATACTAACAGTGATTGTAATGATAATGATAATAATTGATGGCAATGATTATAAAAACAAAAACTGTAATTATGATGATAATAACAGTGATAATAATAACAATGGCAATGATAATAGCAATAAAGAGAAAAATAATGGTAGTGATTATGGTATAACGATGATGATAGTAGATAATGATAACGATAATGATACTACCACTACTAATGATATCGATAATTGTATTGATAATAACGGCAAAAATGAGTGATAATAATAATGATAATAATAAAAATAACACCTATGGTAAAAAAAGTTTAATAATAATGACAGCAATGATAATAATAATAATGATGGTATGGATTACAACAACGCTGATGATGACAGAAAAAAAGATAAAAACAATAATCATGTATATGATAATGATGATGATAACAGTAATGAAAATGGTAATGATATTAAAAATAACGATACTATTAATGATAGTGATAACAATAACAATAGTGATAACAATTATGATAGTGATATTGAAATAATGATAATAATAATAATAATGATAATGATAATGATTAACGATAATGATAATGATGACAATAACAGTAACAGTAATGATAGCTATATTAGTAGTAGTGATAGTATTGATTATGTAGATAATGATAATAAGAATAATTATATTGATAATAATAATAATGATGATAATGATAAGATATTGACTATAATGATTTTAATAATGTTAAAAGTAATAATAGTAATAGTAATAATACTAATACTAATTGTAGT
>NW_028234405.1:23167801-23170301 GCF_977035675.1 Penaeus japonicus | reverse complement strand
TAAAATTTAAAATTTAAACCCAACCTAACCCAAACCCAACCTAAAACCCAAACCCAATCTAACCTTTAAACCCAACCCAACCTAAAATAATCTAATAAACCCAATTCCTAACCTAAATTTCCCAAAAACCCAACCTAATCCCAAAATAAATTTTCCTTTAAACCCAACCCAACCTAACCTAATCTAACCAATAATTTTAACCTAACCTAACTAAAATTAAACTAACCTAACCCTAAAACCTAATCTAACCTTACCCAACCTAACCTAAATTCCTTTTCCTAACCAACCAACCCCAATTTAAAATAATCTAACCTAACCAACCCAAAACCCAAAACCCAAACCAACCTAAATAATCTAACCTAACCTAATTTTAACCTAACCTAATTTTAACCTAACCTAACCCAACCCCAACTAACCAAACCCAACTAACCTAAATAACCAATCCCAACCTAACCTAAAACTAACCTAACCAAAACCAAAACTAACCTAACCCAATCTAACCCAACCTAATTCCAACCCAACTAACCTAATAAATTTAAAATAACCTAAAAAAAATTTAAACCCAACCTAATTTTCCTCCTTCTCCTCCTTCTCCCCCTTTTCTTCACCCCCTAATCTTTCCTCCCCTTTTCCCCAACCCCTTTTCCCCCTTCTCCTCCTAAACTAACCTTTAATAAAATTAATAATAATAATTAATAATAATTAATAATAATTAAATTAATTTTTAAATTAAAATAATAATTAATAATTAAAATTAATAATAATTAAATAATAATTAATAATAATTAATAATAATTAACCTAACCTTTAAACCCAACCTAACTTTAAACCTTTAAACCCAAACCCAATCTAACCCAACCCAACCCAAACCCCTAAAACCTAACCTAACCCAATTAAAATAACCTAACCTAACTTTAAACCCAATTTAAACTAACCTAACCCAAACCCAACCTAACCCAATCTAAATAACCTAATTTAAACCCAACCTAAATTCCTAAAAAAACCTAACCAAAACCTAACCTAACCCAACCTAAACCCTTTTCCTCCTAAACTCCCCCTAATCTCCCCCTTCTCCCCCTTCTCCCCCTAAACTCCCCCTTCTCCCCCTTCTCCCCCTTAAATTTTTATATAATATATATATATATAAATTCTATTATATATAATATATATATATATATTTATATATAATATATATATATATACATACACATCAAATATATATATTATATATAATTATATATTATACTATATATATAACATATATATATATATATTAATATTATATATATATATATTTATACAATATACATTTAAATAAATATATTAATTATAATATATATAGATATATGTATATATATATATATATATATATAATATATAAATATATATACATATATATATATATTATATATCTATAATTATAGATTTATATATATGTATATAAGTTACTTTATATACATATATATGTATATATATATTTATATATTATATATATAGTATATATGTAGATAAATAATATTAATGATACATGCATATATATCCATGACATATTATATATATATATATATATATATATATTATATATCTATATATATATATTATAAAATATATATATATATATACATACACACACACACACACACACACAACACACACACACACACACACACGACACACACACAACACACAACACACATACTCCACACTTATACCACATATATGTATATATTATATATATATATATATTATATAAATATAAGTATATATATATATATATATATATATTACTTATACACAATACCAGTATATATATATATATATATATATATAATATATATATATATAAAATATATTATTAATATATATATATACACTAAATATAACATATCTATATATTGATATTTATATATATAATATATATAATATATATATATATATATATATATATATATATATATATATATAAGAATAAAAAGATAGAATGGCAGGTCCATTACACCGCCATAACAGACCAGAACGAGGCTTCGGGGACTCTTCTTCAATTACACTCAGCGGCGGGGAGTCAAGGCCTCGCATGCAGCGGGCCCTCCGCCCACTGTGATCTAATCTCGACCTTATCCTCCCCGTCGTGTGGTTAATAAGAACCGCGGGGGAGTAAGGGTGAGACAGCCGGCGAACGGATTTGAATTTCTGAATACTATTAATCACAGTGTTGACACAGTGGCTGACTTTATTTCTATTGGGATAGCTTGGTGATGGATTTTAAATATCTTTTTGCGATGGCGCTCCGAGCATTGCTTGTGTTTTGATATCAATAAAAACTAACTCTATCCTCAGTGACATGACATCTTCCTGGTTTGGGTAGCAGTTCATTTAATAACAATATCCCCACAGTCACTGTCATCAAAACCATCATTAAGTCCACCACATACGGGAAAGTCCCCTTCGTCTTTGACAAGTACCAGGCCCTTTGAAGGGAAAGGCAATTTTCTCCATCGTT
>NW_028234405.1:23077801-23085301 GCF_977035675.1 Penaeus japonicus | reverse complement strand
TGACAAGAGTGAGGGGAAGCTGGGAAGCGGAAAGGCACTTCAGAGAGAGGGAGTTAGCAGCTGATGTTGCTCCAGCGGAAGATATCGCCTTTTAGTATTTCCTTGTTAGTCATTCCGGTTCTCGCGTGATGCACGTATTAGCCTGTACATTGATTACAGAATACGACAAATGCCAATGGAGATTGTTCATGCGAGAGGAAAATAGTTGATGGCAGCGATAGATTAATTAAGAAAGACACACAATTAGATTTAAAAACTAATTGTATGTTTAGATTATAATTGCCTCAACATAACTAATGTCATGTGTCAGATCTATGACCAGAGAAAACCATCTAAGTACATAATTCTTTTTACAATGAGTTCATCCCAATGTACTAAATGAAAGACTTATCAATAGATCTAATGTGAAAGACGAGCCAAAAGCATCCACAACTTCCCTATTCCTCCTGCTAGACTCGTGACGCAAAAAGAAATTCATTTCTAAAATCAAAGCTTCCATGCGCTCTCTTTGGCTCTCTTGAGGGAGAGCAGTGCACTACACGAGGCAAAGAACACGGATATCAATGTCAGAGAAAAGATAAAGACGGATCGCCTCGCTTGGCCTTCCACCTAGATGCTAAAGGGATAAACGCTTGGAAAGAGATGCTTATCTTATTTCTTAGGAAATTATTGCCATTGCTATTGGCAAAGCTTAAAGAATACGAGCAAAAAAAGATGATAAAGATATCAATTAAAAATTACTGCTTCTACACATACATGCACACACACACACACACACACACACACACACACACACACACACACACACATATATATATATATATATAAATTTATATTTATATTTATATCTATATATATATATCTATCAATGTATCAATATAACTATATAGCTATATATCTATATATCTATCTATATATATATTATATATAATACATATATATATATATATATATATATATATATATATATATATAATATAATAAATATATATAACACCATATACATGTACACACACATACACACACCCACACACACACACACACACGCATATATATATATAATATATATATATATATATATATATATATATATATATAATATATATATATATATATATATATATATATATATATATAAATAAATATATATATGTACACACACACACACACACACACACACACACACACACACACACACATACATACATATATACATATATGTGTGTGTGTGTGTATGTATATACATGTATATATATACTGCATATGTATATATATATATATATATATATATATATATATATATATATATATATATATATATATATATATATGTATATATACAAACACAAATGGCAGTAAGGGGTTTATTGTTTCCCTCTCTTTTATGAATAGACACGATTAACTGAATTAATGAATAACTGAATAACTAAATCGCTTAAAAAAATGGTTTGAGGAGAACCAAAGAAATATCTCGAGGAAGTTTTCCCTCTCTCTCTCTCTCTTTTCTCTCGTTCTCTCTCTCTCGCTCCCTCTCTCTTTCTCTCTCTCTCTCTCTCCCACTCACACTCTCTCCCCCTTGCTCTCTATCTTTCTCTCCTCTATCCCTCCCCCTTGCTCTTTCTTCCTCCCTTGCTCTTTCTTTCTCCCTTGCTCTCTCTCTACCTCCTCCTCTCTCCCTCCCTCCCTCCCTTCCCACCCCTCTCTCTCCCTTGCTCTCTACCTCTTCCTATCTCTCTCTCCTCTCTCCCTCTCCCTTGCTTTCTCTCTACTTCCTCCTTTATCCCTCCCTCCCTCCCTCTCTCTCTCTCTCCCTCCCTCCCTCTCTCTCTCTCTCTCTCTCTCTGTCTCCCTTGCTCTCTCTCAACCTCCTCCTCCCTCCCCCCCTCTCTCTCTCTCTCTGCGTCTATCTCTCTCTGTGTGTCTCCCTCCCTTGCCCCCGCGCCCTCTCTCTCTCTCTCTCTCATACCCCCCCGCCCCCGCCCTCTCTCTCACGCTATCTTTTCCCTCTCTCCTCCCCTTTTTATTCTTTCTAACGACTGAAAAGTTTAGCACAACATTCCTCAAAACCCAGCGACGTGTCTCACATGCGGAGTACAAACTCTTCCTCAACAATTCCTGTCGGAAACGGAGTGGAGTCGAATAGGAAGCATAAATAAGTAGCGTAAGGTTTATGCTTAGTGGGGTAAGTGTATGAATATACATTTTTTTTTTTATCCACATCAACATTGCTACGTAATTTCTTTCACAGACGAGCTGAAACACGCACATAGGAACATGTATGGAAACACAACCAATCTTATTTATAAAATACATGCCTTCTTTCTTTCGCTGTCCTTCTTATGTAAACAGTAAGTCCTAATTAATTTAAAACGGTATTTGTGTTGTGTCCCAACAGGGAACAGGTTTACCTTCGAGGGAACATGGAACACCAATAACGTCACGTCAGTGCCCAACCAGGAATCCAGTGCGTTGTCTTTTCTATGTTTTATCTAAATCATCAAATTAAAATCGCAATAAAAAGGTTATTTGCCGGGATATCAGATAAAAAAGTTGATAAAAATGTTTTGCACGCTCAGCCACTCGCCTCGTCACGTTGGTATTTAAAGGCTGGCTTCACTGTTTTCATCAGCTTTCCGTATTCATCTCGTATTTGGCAATCATCTCTACCATATTATAATGACATCCCCCGTGTCAACAACATCAATGCAAGAAAGATAAAGACGAAGTCATCCACAAGGCAATATTCCACCGTGAGTCCTCTCTCAGCCCACGGTCCTGTGTCGTTGCCCCCAGCCCTCCCTCCCACGCCATCCTGTGTCGTTGCCCCCAGCCCCCCCTCCCACGCCGTCCTGTGTCGTTGCCCCCAGCCCCCCCTCCCACGCCGTCCTGTGTCGTTGCCCCCAGCCCCCCCTCCCACGCCGTCCTGTGTCGTTGCCCCCAGCCCCCCTCCCACGCCGTCCTGTGTCGTTGCCCCCAGCCCCCCTCCCACGCCGTCCTGTGTCGTTGTCCCCAGCCCCCCTCCCACGCCGTCCTGTGTCGTTGCCCCCAGCCCTCCCTCCCACGCCGTCCTGTGTCGTTGCCCCCAGCCCCCCCTCCCACGTCGTCCTGTGTCAGCGGTGTCCCTCTCTCGCCAGCAGTCAATTCCCTCGTCTCAACGCACCTGACACGGCTGATGAATTGAGAATTGATTTCCCGGTCAGTACTTTTCTCTTCTAACTAACCTCGTGGTTAAGAACTAATTGGATTCGGTGAATCGAATTATAAAGTTAATGGATCTTATTTGCGCAAATTCCACAGGTGATAGAGTGAGTAAAAGGCTTTCCAGAATGGATGTATTGTAGGAGAGTCTCTCTCTCTCTCTCTCTCTCTCTCTCTCTCTCTCTCTCTCTCTCTCTCTCTCTCTCATTCTCTCTCTCTCTCTCTCTTTCTCTCTCTATTTCGCTCTCTCTCCTCTCTAATCCTCTCTCCTTCACTCTCTCTCCCTCGGTATCTCCTTCTCCTTCTCTTTTTTTCTCCTCCTCTCTCTTTTTCTCTCTCTTTCTCTTTTTCTCTTTCTTTTCCTATCTCTCCCTCTTTTTCCCCTTCTTTCTCTCTCTCTCGCATTTATTTTTAGTTATTTGTCTGTGGGAGTATCTCGCCCTCCCCCTCTCTCGATTTCTCTTCCATTTCTTTCATCTTCTCAGAATCATCATGTTACTTAAGTTCTTCCAACATCCTTATCTTTTTTGCAACATAATTTAACTCTGCCTCTTCGTCTCTCCTTCTCACTTCCGATCTCGGGCTCAGAATCCCATGCCTTCGTCGGCACTCTCATAAAGCGGATTCCTCGCTCGGACTGATCTCCCTATCACAACACACTTAGCATGAGTAATTCATTCAGACCTGATCTCGTCCTGACGGTGATTTTATCTTGCTCATTTCATCCCATGTTGCTTCACTCCGTAAATTGCATTTGGCACTTTTCCTCTTGCCACATTTACAGTTCTTTTTTTATGTAGAATGTTGCAACAGCCTTAAATTCGCCGACCATTGCGTAATTATCTTGATTTTCGATATGATTACTAGCATAAAGTGCCAATGAGTGAAATTCGTATACAGTATATATCTATCTTTTTGTAAATGTCTGTCTGTCAAATGGGCGTCCTCATACACTCCCTCAAACAAGAGCAAACAACTGCTCTTCATTTGCAAGCAATCGATGCTGATGTATGCAAGGGCGCGTAACACCGTTTAATCATAATCATGGCTCATAATTGCCACTTTTTTCACTATCATCGTGAGCAGAATTTAATTACCGTAATTATCACACATCATTCACAATAGATCTCGCATTAATTGAAACTGCACGTGGCATTACTAAAGGATATCGACGTTATCTTCAAAGCCGCGTGGAGATTTGCGATAAATTGATAGTTATGAATATGCATCACTAGTGAAGTACAGTACGGTTATATCGGGGATGGACCGTGTTGCATGCACGACAGACATGTAAACATTAATGATGGATTCGCTGGAAAGTAAAGCCGATGCTATAAAACCCGCGACCCCTCTGAAGATGATAACGATAATGATGGTAATAATAATGCTTATGATGCTAATGATAATGAGGATAATGATAACGATGATAATGATGATAAAGATTAGAATGATGATATTAATAACAACAACAATAATGATACTCATAACAACAATAATAATAACAATGCTGATGACAC
This sequence comes from Penaeus japonicus, assembly GCF_977035675.1. Lineage (NCBI taxonomy): Eukaryota > Metazoa > Arthropoda > Malacostraca > Decapoda > Penaeidae > Penaeus > Penaeus japonicus. Next base: position 23,080,586 of record NW_028234405.1, on the reverse strand, counting down.
TGATGCTAATAATGATAATAATAATAATACTGTTAATAATAATGATAATGATAATAATTATGTTACTAGTAATAGTAGCGTTATTCCTATTACAGCTACTTTTACTATTACTACTAATGATAGTGATGATAATGATAATAACAATGATAGAAATGATAATACTAATGATAATGATTATAGGAATACTAACACAGATGATAATAATGATAGTACTGATAACAATACATTAATAGTAATAATGATGATAGTGATAATAATAATAGCAATAATGCTATTAGCAATGGTAGTAATAATGATGATAATGATAATAATAATGAGAATAACAATAATGACAAAAATGATAATAGCAAAAATAATAATAATGATAATGTAAATCATAATCATAGTAAAATATTGATGATAATGATAATCATAATCATAATAAAATAATGATGATAATGATAATTATTATAATCATAATAATAACAATGATAATTATCATTGTTGTTACTATTCTTATTATGATAATTATTATTGTTGCTATTATCATTATTATTATTATGATTATGATGATGATGATAAGAAAGATAAAAAGGATAATAATAATTATAATGGTAATAAAAAGGATAATAATGATTATAATGGTAATAAAAAGGATAATAATTATTATAATGGTAATAAAAATATCAATAGTAATAGTAATAATTCTTAGTAAGAATCGTAATAATAATATTAATGGTAATAATGATAATAATACGAGAAATGATAATAATAATATGATGATAATAACAAAGGCAAATAATGATAATGATAAAAATAATCATAATATCAATAACAATAAAAAAGAACAACAAGCACAGGCAAACACACACACACGCACACACACACACACACACACACACACACACACACACACACACACACACACACACACACACACACACACACACACACACACACACACACGCACACACACATAAGGGCCATTACCTCCGTCCTCCACTCCTTCCTCCTACCACGCTTGAATGATGGAGGAATGTCCCCAAGAAAATCGGCAAGAAACGCAGAATTCATCTTGTTTACTTTAAGAAATGTACAAAGCCAAGCCAAATTTTTATTTTCTTTGGAACGACAGCCCAAGGTCTTTTGGGTGAAGTTGGATAAAACTATTGTGTTCGTGTACAATTTTGTGTGCGGGTAATAATAAGGAACAGGAGAGAGAGAGAGAGAGAGAGAGAGAGAGAGAGAGAGAGAGAGAGAGAGAGAGAGAGGGGGGGGGAGAGAGAGAGAGAGAGAGAGAGAGAGAGAGAGAGGAGGGGGGGAGAGAGAGAGAGAGAGAGAGAGAGAGAGAGAGAGAGAGAGAGAGAGAGAGAGAGAAAACGTTTAGATGTTTCTTTTCTCAGTATGAATAGAAAAAAACAACAACTATTTTTGTCAGTATGGCTCACATTCCTAACTGAGAAACTGCTGGAATAAATGCAGTAGTTCCTGACTTCACTTATGTTACAAATACAAGGAAAATCAGTTAACCCTCTCGATTGCTAGCATTTGTGTCAGTATTTACACTTATGTGCATATTAAGAGAATGGAAGTAACAATGGAAGCTTTTAAAAAATCAATGCCTACGTAACATGAGGTATTAGGATATTTATTGAATGAAGAGCATGCACGATTACAGTAGTAGTTTTGAAGAACTATGATCAGATGAGGAGTTGTATTTGTCAAAAGATGGCTGTTTATGTAGAAATTTTTCACAGCTCCACAGAAGTGCAAAACACATGTTCAAGGAGGTTATCAAGCGAGTTGTTATGATTTTTATGTGTGAAAAATTTCAATACTCGTTTGAAGATATTGTCCCTTAGAAAAAAAGGCGTAGCATTCTTCGATATTCTTCAAAGGACGATCAATGACCATCTTCCCGAACACCAGCACTACTGCCCTCCCATTTAACACACGTTATGCAATATATACACCCAGCAACTGTCCCTAAGTCCTAAATGTTTCATTTTCCTTCTTTCAATTTCTATCTTAATTACCATAGTTCTGAAAATCCATATATATCATAAAGCTTATCAAAATTCTGTAGATTGTAGCTCCTGATGTGAAATCTTAAACCGGTATTATTTAGCACCTATTTTCTGCTCCATCTACTTACTACATACACGAAGCTGCTCACTAGGAACGCTGCTTGGTGGACATAAAAAGTTACGTGAGTAAAACTTTCGGGGAATCATGATAAACCTTCAGCTTTTCTCTCCGTAGTCTCGGTCTTCCTTTGTTCGCTATTCCATCTCTTTCTTCCTTTCAGCGTCTTCAATTAAACGCTTCCTTGATGATTCACACTTTTCTTCATTTTCGTCATTATCTCTGGAGGCAAAAAAATGGCGTTTATAATTTTCGTCTGAATTTTTTTTTCGTGCTTTTTTTTTCTTCTTCTCTTTTTTTCTTTTCCTTTTCGTCTTCTTTATCTATTTAGTCTGTGAATAAAAGGCATGAAAAGGACAATAATTCTGCGTAAAGCCTCCCTACCTCTTTTCTAGTTTGAAGTCTCTCCGTATATTACATTTTGTGTTCTAGTGTTACTTTATATGAAAGTGATAAGAGGAATGAAAAAGGGAATGATAAAATTGGTGATAATGATAGTATTGATAGGGATAATGATAGTGATGGTAATAACGGTAATGATAATATTAGTAATAATGATGATGATAATAATGATAATGACCAAGACAATGACAATAATAATGATACTGATGACGATATTAATGTTATTGATAATAGTATTAAGAATGCTCATAATAATAAT
>NW_028234405.1:23037801-23045301 GCF_977035675.1 Penaeus japonicus | reverse complement strand
GATGCTCTGTTTTTCTTGCACACGTGTTTCATTTTATTTGGTTCATTGGACTCTCAACATAGCGCGCGCGAGGATAGAAGTTAATTGCTTCCCGAGAGACAAAGGGGATACTGGAAAACGATTACTCCATATTTACTGTACATTGACACAGAGGTATTGAGAAAATAATTGCCTTTACACATTAATTACCAATTAACCTGAGACGTTTAATTCCGGGAAGAGAATGCCATTTCCCGCACTGAGAGCTACATCATGAGCTGTGTTGTGAGGTGTCCTGGCTTCCGTGCGCAGGTCGAAGGGAAAAGATTGAAACTCTCCACATCTGAGTGATATCCAGCAGATTTGGATTTTTATCGATGCATGAAAGGCATCTTAGTGCCGTCCATCTGACAGTTTCCGTGTCTTTCAAAAACGGACAAGTCTCACTATCAGACAGGCTTAGTCTCTCTTAATTGGAAAAGTTGCTCATGAAGCTTCTCATCTTTTTAAATCGTTTTCTCGTCGTTTTTAAGTCTAACTTTCCAAAGTCTGCCAGTCGTGTCATTGATGACGCTTTGATCATTCAGATGGCAATTATCACCACAGGAAAAGCTAATCGATATAAATTTTAAATGATATGGTTCACTGACTTATCACATGGAATATGTAAGAAAGATGGTAAAACATAACAAAGTTTAAAAGAGACGAACCTTTAATTAAGGATTTGTTCATTATCAAACTCCCATACATTTTTATGTATTCACAATAGTTTTCTTCGTATTGCTCACAAATAACATTTCAATATTCATATGAATTAAGAATTAGGGTGTGCAACAAATACATCAAACAAAACACGAGCGATTGTTATTCCTGATTAGTTGAAATGACACAACGGAGCAACGGCGTTCCGCAGTCCTTCGCGGGATTATTCACACAGGTTAAAGCATTCCCAAAGCCAAGCTATTACTGACTACATTATAATGCACGTTCACATATTATAACAACGAAATAATACATGGGCTATAAAGAAAAGTAGCCTGTGGAAGACCCCCATCCATGTTTAGGTACTGAAATACGACTTTGTTATATATGAAGAGACAAGCCTAAAACTGACAGAACTGAACGTGAATTATTTGTTGTTATCGAAAACGGAGGTGTGGTTGTAGCTACGTTGTAATTCTTTGTTCTATAATAGACAAAAGAACCTGGCATGTTCCTCCCACAAGATATTTGTACTACATTTCGACATCTCCCTCTCTCTCTCTCTCTCTCTCTCTGTGTGTGTGTGTGTGTGTGTGTGTGTGTGTGTGTGTGTGTGTGTGTGTGTGTGTGTGTGTGTGTGTACACACACACACGCACACACGCGCACACACACACACACACACACACACACACACACACACACACACATACATATATATATATATATATATATATATATATATATATATATATATATATGTACACACACACACACACACACACACACACACATATATATATATATATATATATATATATATATATATATATATATATATATATATATATATGTACACACACACACATATATATAAATATATATATGTATATACATATATATATATATATTATATATATATAATATATATATATATATATATATATATGTATATAAGTATTTGTGTGTGTGTGTGTGTGTGTGTGTGTGTGTGTATGCTTTCTATCATTATTGCTGATAAATGTTTCGATAGAATTCTCTAAGAACAGTTTTTCGTTTTCACCCGCATGATATAAGATTTACAGCGTCGGTCGGTTAAGTTTTTTTTCCAGTTCAGGTTAAAATTACATTAGGAAAACCTCCATCTAATCTAACAGAGATTGGAATTCTGATTTCATCTGGCTAGATACGGAGTCCCATCATGGCCAAACACACACACATGGAATGATACATTGCCATAAACGCACACACACACGCAAATTCTGTGGCGTTATATCCTGAACAGCACGATAGTTCATTATACATAAGCATATATATATATATATATATATATATATATATATATATATATATATATATATATATATATATATATGTATGTATATATATAAATATATATATATATATATATAAATATATATATCGGATAATGGTGTGAAACACTCGAGAGTAACATCATTTGCAGATGATACAAGAATAAGTACACCCATAGATATACAAGATAATGAAAACAAACTTAACGAGGATCTACATACCACCTGTAAGTGGGCGTATGATAATAATATGAAATTCAATGCAGATAAATTGGAAATCATAAGATATAGTCCAACTGGAAATTTAAGAGCAAGATCTTATTTTGTCGAAGGTGTGAAGATTGAGGAGAAAAAAGTAGTAAAAGATCCAGGACTCTATATGAGTAATGACATGAGTTTCAGTCACCATTTAGAGCAGATTGTCAACAAAGGAAAAGTTATGAGTGGATGGGTAATGAGGACTTTTAACACAAGAGACCCAGAACACCTTTTACCACTATGGAAAACATTAGTGACCACAAGATTAGAATACCAGTGCCAAGTATGAAGCCCAAATCTTACAAAAGATATAATGTTGATAGAACAAGTCCAAAGAATCTTTACACGTAAGTTAGATAATATGATGGGTCTAAATTGTTGGGAAATACTAAAAAACTAAGACTGTACTCACTACAAAGGCGGAGAGAGAGATATTTAATTATATATGTGTGGAAAATTATTGAAAACTTAACACCAAATCCAAGACCTGTTGAAGGAGGGGGAATTCAGGTAAGACATTCCTCCAGGCAGGGAAGAACATGCTATCGCACTAGGATAAGTGCACAAACATGCCTGTTAAGAAAAATGCAAAAACAAAGTTTCCTAATAAACGGACCTAAATTGTTTAATAGCATACCGAAGGATATAAGAAACCTAAATCAGTGTAGTGTAGAAGTGTTTAAAAGAAAACTAGATAAATGGCTACATTCAGTACCAGATGAACCACCAACGTGTGGTAGTGAAAGAACGAAGACTGAATCAAATTTCATCCCCCATCAAATTCAGTTGCTTGGAACTGACAAAAAACGGGCGGTCCCCCAGGATGGCCCTGGCATGAGCTACTAACAAGGCTCAGGCTGTAACTACCACCAAGTAACCAAGTAAGTATATATATATATATATATATATATATATATATATGTATGTATATATGTATACATATATTTATTTATATATATAAATATATATATCTATACATACATATATATATGTAAATTTATATATATATATATATATATATATATATATATATATATATATATATATATATATATATATATATATATATATATATATATATATATATATATACCTATGTGCTCTTAGCAGAGTTTTTTTTCCCGTGGGCACTCGGCAGCAAAGAATAAAACCTTGCTATCACTGCTCTTTTAAGAGCACATAGGTAATTTCCATGATGGTTGTAAGGCATCTGGTTAGACAGTTCTTGTAGTGGGTCGAGTGGTCTATTGGGTTAGTGCCGGGTCTGTCAATCTGACGACCCGGGGTTCGAGTCTCGGGGCCGTTTTTTTAAACTTCGTACCGGCCCGAAACAATACCTTACCAACCCGAATATGAAAAATCGGATTAGTTAAACTAAATTCGCTTGGGCTCGCCCGAAAATATTATAGCCACCCTAGCGAAAAAAATTGCGATCGGCTAACCCTCCCCAGAGCCGTCCCGAATCGAAATTATAACAACAAAAAACAAAAAGCTTCTTCTCTAATAAAACTAAAACATTTAAATGAGCCGATTGTATTTTAATTCACATCATAGAGGGCTTTGTAAAGTGTCTCTTAATCATCAGATATTTTGTCGGTGACTTGTTGACAGCAGTGAATTTTGGAACACAACAACGTTCCACGAATGATCTAAAACGAAACCTGTCTCCTGAGCTCTTATCTACGACTTCGTGCGTCAAAAGTCAACTTTAACGCCGAACTAACGACATCAATAACACTTTTAAGAAGGTAAGAAGCACATAAGAAGTGGTTAACGTGTATCTATAAACATATTTAGGCCAGAGAGGTGAAGGTACTGTCAGCCTGTACAGTGTCCTGTAAGTTTTCTTGCTTCATCAGCTATTATCTCCCACTTTAATATAATTATTAAATAAAGGGAAATAAGTCATTAAAATGTATTTCATCATGATATTGACATCATCCTTTAATGTACTTGGATTATATAGAATCATTCAACACCTATGCTTGATGTCACATTTAATGGAAAATCATTATTTATATTGTGCCAAGTAATAAATTTATTTAGGATTTAAGTGTCTCTCTTATATATTAGATGTTTTCGTTGTTGTTTTTCTCTTAATTTAGTAAAAACTATAGTGCAATGATTTATATTTTTATTTTAAGTTCATGCTATCAAGCAATTGCTCAGAATATGACCGATGAAGCAATTTTGTGGCCTCCATGCTTCATGCTCGTAGTTATGCTCTCCCATGCTCGTTGCTTGCGGCTGATGCTTCCAGGGTCGTACATTTTTTAGTTGATGTTGCTATGGTCAGCGATGAGTGAAAGCAACATTTTCCTCTGATCTTCTGAGAGCGAACTACATTTATCCTTCCCGCTCGCCATGGTTGTTTGATCATTTGGCGCGCTTTCTGCGTACGCAAGGTTACCAACTGTTGCAAATATTCGGATATATAATAGTATTTTTGTAGGATTTTTAACCATATTAATTGTATATATGTGGTGTTTTGTTCTCGAATTTACATACATTTCTTACTACTAATGTTGCAGGGATGTTTTGCAGTTTTTCCTTTTTTGTATATGTGTTTGTTGAAGCCCAGATTTGTAAGCAGTAGTGAGAGAGAGAGAGAGAGAGAGAGAGAGAGAGAGAGAGAGAGAGAGAGAGAGAGAGAGAGAGAGAGAGAGAGAGAGAGAGAGAGAGAGAAGCCTATATCAGAGAAATGTGTAGATTTATCGACAAAAGAATAAATGAACACAAACGCATTTTTGACACACCTGGGAAGTTTCATTCGCGGCCGAGATGAAGGTCATCAGTTGAGTGAGAATAACACTAGATTATTATTAAAGTTGTTGTTAACATTATCATTATCATTATTATTGTTATCATTGATGTTATGACCATTATCGCTATTATCAGTATTTTCATTATTGTCATTATCCTTATGCTTGCTATTATTACAAATATCATTATAATTATTATAATCATTATTGTTAATATCATTGTTATATTTTTCGTCATTGTTATCATTTTCATTATCATTATTGATATTATTATTACTAGCGTTATTTTAGAAATAATATCAATAATAATAATGATGATGATTATTATTATCGATCTTAATCCTATTGTTATCGTCATTATTGATATCATTATCATTCCTATTACTATCTTTAAGATTATCATTATCATAACATTAGCGTTATCGTCATTATCATTGCTGCTATTGTTATAATTTTCATTATTAATATTATAATTATCATTGTTGGCATTATCGTATGATATCAGTATCATTAGTGGTATCATAGTGTCTTTGATTTTCATTATCTTTATTATTGCTATTATTTTCACTATTATTATTATAATTTAGATTTATAATCATTATCATTTTAACGATTATTGTTATTGTTATTATCATTCAAATATGAATACATTTATTATTTCTATTGTCCATATTATCATTATCATCTTCATTACTATTATTCATATCAACATCACTATTATTTTTATTTTCATTACCATTATGATCATGATTATTATCATTATTATCATTATCATCGTTGTTATTAATATTATTGTTACTATAGTTATTATTATTATCATCATCATCATTATCATTACCATTATAGTTGCTTTTATTATCATGGTTATATCATTATTATTGCAATTATCATCATTATCATTACTATTATCATTATCATATTATTATTATCATAATTATTACTGATATCAATATCATCATAATTATTACTACAATTATTGTGATTTTTATCATCAGCGTTATTAATATTATCATCAGTATAATTTTTATCCTTATCATTATTATTGTTATCATTATCTTAATTATTGTTAATCATTACTATTATCATTATTTTTTTATCATTATCATCATAACCATTATCACTGTAGTTGTTTATCGTTGTTACTGTTATCACTATAACCATCACAGTTGTTGTTACTGCTATTGGTATTATTGATGCCAATATAACTTTGTTGTAGTCATCAGCATTGTGCTTAATATCACTACGATCATTATCAATATGAAAGCAGAATTACTACAAATACTTTACTACTACTGGTTTAACAACAATTGCTGCTTCTAAAGTTACTGTTGTTGCTACGTCTAGTGCTAATACCACTACAACAATTACTACTACTGCTGCTGCAACAACTACTACTACAATTACTATCATTACTACTATTCTTCATCTTCTACTAATGCTACAACACCTACTATTACTACTGCTATAACTACTGCAGCAATTACTACTACTTCTAATACTATTACTTTTACTACTACTACAACTTCTACTACCACTACCTCTACTACTACTTCTACTACTTCTAGTACTGCTATAACTACTACTGCTATAACAACTACTACTATCACTACTACTACTGCTACTATTATTATTGTGGTGTGGTTGTAAAGCTAGCCATACACCTGCAGATTTGATCGCTCATGACCAACAGATATGTAATGCGAGAGATGAAATCTGCCGCTCTACTCGCCACTAACTGCGCAGACTAAATCGCTCAGATATCCAACTCCACCTCCAGTGTGTGTTCAGCAGTAGATCACATGATATTCAATATCAGTGCCTCACACACATATAAATACAACACCCATAAACACAACCACACATCTCACATACCTAGTTTTTCTTTCACTCTTTCTCTCTCACACACGTACATATACTCGCACTCACTCTCGCATTCGCACTCACTCACATTCAAACACGCGCATAAACGCTTAGACACAAACACACATAAATACACAAACACACAAATACACACACACACTCTCTCTCTCTCTCTCAAACACATAATCGCAAGCGCACCTGCATTCACCCACACTTATGTCAGCCACACACTGAACTATTCAACCTGTGGAAGGAAAGAACTCTCGCATTTATCCATAGACTCAGCGATAAAATCTGTACGGGGGTAAAAACTTCCAACATGATGGAAGATCAAAATGAGCGATTTGATGTGCGAGGTTTTATCTTTATCGCCCCATACACAGGCAGATATTTAGGAGATTTGGTCCGCAGCGATCAAATCTGCTGAAACTGAGCGATCAAATCTGCAGGTGTATGGCTAGCTTAAGTCACGTATTAACTGATGCGCCTGCCCTGAGAAGTGGTAGTTTGAATAGAAATCAATTGACTCCCTTAATCAACCCTTGGCATGATCGTATCAGCAACTAGCTCCAGTAATTTACTACAAAATGAAGCAACGAAAGAAAAAAACTTAATTATCCTTCGAAAA
>NW_028234405.1:23001537-23007701 GCF_977035675.1 Penaeus japonicus | reverse complement strand
TTGATATTTCGCAAAATTGTTGCCTGTATCAATGGACTTGTATAGTGTGGGCGTTGGAATAGTTGGAGGTTGGCGTGTGTTGTGGAGACTCACCGAGTCCTTTGGCAGGGATTGACGTGTGTCCATTTCTCCCTCGGAAAGACTTTTCTTTACTCTTAATAAGTTCTCTTTCAAGTGATATCATTATCGTTAATAAGGGTTAGAGCAAGGATGTGTAGTGTAATTATTATCATTATTGTTATTATTACGATACGGATTATTCTTGTTCCTACTATCGTCGTTATCATCATTTTTGTAATTGTTATTATTATCAGTGTTATTATCAACATCATTATCATTACTATCATTTATAGCAGTGTTATTGATATTATTATCATCACTATTATTACCATATCATTATCAATATCATCACTATTGTTGTCATCATTATGACCATCATGATGGTGGTGTCATCATGATCATTATAACCATTATCATCATTACCATTATCGTTATCATCATTATTGTTATTACTATATATATATATATATATATATATATATATATACAGATATATATATGTATATATATATACATATATATATATATATATATATATATATATATATATATCTATATATATATACATATATGTGTGTGTGTGTGTGTGTGTGTGTGTGTGTGTGTGTGTGTGCGTGTGTGTACACACGTACACACACATCATCATCATTACATTTATCACTATCATTACTGTTATAATTATTATTATTATCATGATCAGTATTACCATCATTTTAACTATCATTATTATTTTCATTACTGTCTTTATTGTCATTGTTATCATTATCATCATTATTGTCATTATCATTACTGTTGTCATTATAATTATCACCATTACCGTTATCACTGTTATTTTTACTATCATTATTGTTATTACTTTATCACAATTATATTTATTATCACTGTTATCGTTTTTATTATTATCGTTATCATCATAATTATCATTATATTTCTCATTGTTTTATTATCATCGCTATTTTATTATTATTGTCATTGTTATCATTGTTACCATCATCACCATTATTAGCATTTTTACTATTATTATTATTTCAATTATCATTATTATCATAAAAATGATATATATATTTTTTATCATAATCACCATCACAATTACAAGTACTATTTTCGATAGTTTTATTATCATCGTCATCGTTTTTTATCATCATCGTTGTCATAACCATTATCATTATTATTTCCTTAATCGTTTGTTTGAAATATTTATTTTTGAAATGCCACTTCATTTATAATCATTTTCTTGAAAGCACATTACAGGTTTAATCTTTTATGATCTGAAAAAAAGATAAGTGACCATAATTTTCTTCGTAATATCCTAAATCTAGATTGAACATAATATACAAGGTATTGCTAGTAATGAAATAGCATTATAATAGAAGAATGAGACATTGCATTAGGTCACAGGTCTATAATGAAAACCGAATTAAAGTTAAATTAAACAAACCTTTTTTATAGTAATATTTCATTCTTATGGAAGATTTACTAGTCGATCGAAGGCCTGATAATAATAATGATTATGATAGTAATTACAATACAGAGCCCGGTGCCATAATCTAAGTGCAGTATCATGTTCCGATTACGCTTTTTATTTTGCATAAGCGTTACGCTACTCCAAAGGTTTCAAATCCCTTCTACCGTAGCAAATAATTACGGTCGAATCACGGAATGCAATCTGTCAGAGCTGCGGGAAAATCAGTTGGAATATGAATATTGAAAAGCGATTTCTTTTTTTTTTCTTTTTTTGGATAGGAGTATATATTTTTTTATTATAACTATAACACCCATGAGGTCGTTGGTTGTAATACTAATAATAGTGAAGATAATTCTTTACTTTCCCTTATTTTGTACAAGTATTAGAAGCACTGGGATACAGTTAGGAACTAAAAAGAACTGAAAAAAAAAACTGTAACTTGATAAAATAGAAAAATATATACGAGAAAGTGTTGTTTACACTGCAAAGAATACAAAGAATAACCATTGTAATTAATGGAATAAAGTGTTCTGAAATTTAAGTTGAATTGCTCTCTCGCTGGGTAGGTCTGTAATTATCTGCAAAAGTCTTAAATGTGCATCAGTATTGGTGTTAGGAAAATGCAACTCTCACGAGGTAAGTCTACGAGTTAGCGAGACAGGTTCTAAGGGTCATTTCTTTCTAAACTACAGACAAAGAGCTTTGATCTGAAAATCATATACATTTAATACAGGTGGAGCCCAATGTCAGTTTGGGACTTTTGGTTTGATATTTTCCATATATCTGAGACCTTAATTGTTCAAATCAGTTGGACAGTGATCTCTGTTAACGAAGCTGTTTTCTGTTGAACCGCAATGCGCCTACAGGGAGTAATCTCTCATCCCCGAGTCGATGATGAGATAATAATAATGACTATTGATACTACAACACCAACAAGTAGATTACAATAGATGTAGAGTAACTAGTGTATATAGTAGACTTGTAGTAGGGACGTAGCTAATGATAATGATTGGCTTGATAGAAATTCAGTAGATCATTTCATGGATGTCATAGTTAACTCCACGATATAGTACATTGATAATTCATAGGAGTTTCATCCAATTTAATGGGACTTATGATATACAATATATTCGAACTATAATGGAGTATTGGTTAGATATGATCGGAGACAAATATAGGTGATAGTGATCTAAGGAATGATGAGCATTAGGTATAGTGACTCTTAGTACGGAACTGGATGAAATGAGTTACGTCGTGAAGATAAAACTAACCTAATAGCTCTGACCCATAAGCGCATATTGAATCATACTAGTAATGCTATTGATAAGCAATTGAACTTGCAATACCTAGCTACAGTGAGAATGTCATCTAGTAAAGATGACATAAAGTACACTACGGTACATAGTATATAATTTTATATCAATAAATAGTCTTACAGTCTAATAATGTACTCTATGCTTAGATTAGGCGAGAACAAGACGCTAGCGTTGATAAATAATGGGTGACAGATTAAATAATCTTCTAAGATATAACAAATGCTGAAGCAGAAAAAATTAACCCACAAGTATGTAGGTATTTGTCGTTAAATATGACAATCAAACCCTTGTTAGTGCATACTTAGTAAGATACAACTAGAAGTAGCGTGAATTAGTTATTGCATTACTCATAATTATAGCTATACTTATCTCCAAAATCTTGGGCGTTATATGTGACAACAATATGATGATGCGGATGATGATACCCAGTAACAAGCGAACGGCGGCAATCATTCTTAAACATTAGCATCATCATTACCATCTTATTAGATTCGAGTTTTCAATAGATTATAGCTGGAAGAGCGGTCGTTACGAGCTGTCGAGGATCATCCGAAAACTTTACTGATATGATTCCAATAAAGTTAGGGTGAGTTGACCATGGCAGGATAAATTGATCAGATTTTCTAGGACCAAGATACGTAGATTTAAGGGTTGATGAAGGCCAGATTATCGGATGTGAAAAATAAGTACTGGGATTATATCGAGGCAGTTTTCAGGAGGTTGATTGAAGGCAAAGGCGAGAGCAGGAAAAAAGAGAAAAAAAGGATGTTCGTAAGACTGGATTGTGCTACATGTAAGGCAGTATATATTCTCGAGAAAAAGGAATGAATATATGACATTCCGGCCTATCATGTCAGTACACTCACACACCACACACACTACAACACATTATATGCATGTATATAGATACATACATACCTTACATATATATAGTTATATACTAACATATAGGATACATATACTTACACTATAGATATATATGCACATATATATATATATTTTTAATATGATGGGTACATACTGTGTGTGTCGTGTGTGTGTGGCGGATAATGTGTAATATATGTGTGTGTGTATGTGGATATGTATATATATATATATATATATATATATATATAGATATGTAATTATATATATATATATATATATATGTATGTGGATTATATTATATATATATATAGTATTATATATTTATATATATATATATACTAATATAATATATATATAAATATATATAACATATATGTACATACATAATATATATATATATATTATATATATATATATAATATCTAAATAAATATACATTATATATACTATATATATATATAATATATATATAATTTTAACATTCTATAGATCAAAAATTAATATATATATAGTAGATATATATATATATATATATATATATATATAGCATATATATATATACATAATATACATATATAAATATATTAAAATATAAATATATATATATTAAAAGGTATACTATACATATATATTATTTATATATACCTAAGTATAAACATATTATATATAAATAAAAATATATATAATATATATATATATATCATATATATATATATATATATATATATATGTATGTATGTATGCTGTGTTGTGTGTATGTACACATGTGTATGTACATATAAGTATTTTTTCCAAGGTAAGATAAGTTAATGGATGTTTGTCCCCACAGGATATTCCCTGGGGTTTCGTTTGCAAATACATATTTTTTATCTAACATAGAAAATGCAATAATATCAAACAAATAACTTTGAAATGATGCATTTCAGATTGATATGAGAGATTACACATTTATAAACAATTATAGCATTTATCCATGTTTGGGTTTAACGTATATCGTATATCGCTGTGTTCACGTAGGACTTTATTAAAAATATCCACAAATAAAAACTGTTTACATGAAGGGAGAATGACAAGATAAGATGTTTAAAAAAAAATTAAAATGAGGCATGTGGATCTTTAATATCAAAGCGAATTAATGAATATCTAAACGCTTAACTAGCCTATCTCTGCCCTTAAAGGGAAAAAACAAACAGAATAACCACTCAAACTATCATACAATCACCAAATGAAATCCTTCTAAAGGGCCTCGGGACAGGCGTGGGGTGGGGGGGGGGGGGAGGGGAGGCCACATCGAAATTATTAGATTGAATTTAACTGATCAAATAAGAGCACCGAATTAAGCTGCGGAGTGCAATTTTCTTCGCTCCCGACAGAAATATCCTTCGAGAACATCCCGGCGGGCGAAAATTTCACATTGTTCATCCTGGCAGTAAATTGAAGGCGTGGAAGGCGAGCGCCTCTGTCTAATTTTGGGCGGAGAAATTCGCAGTGGGGAAATTGTGGTCTAGGAGAAGGTACGGAGAATAGAAAATTGGAAATAATGATTGGATAGAGATAAGGGAAGGTGGGTCGGGCCACCCGGTGAGGAGCGATGGATGGGCTCATAATTTACGAAGATGGTTAAGGAGAGGGAGATGTAGAGCTGAGATATATATCTGTAGCTACTATCCCGCCCATCTGTAGGTCCCTAAAATAGCGACCTATCTCCACACTTATATCTCTCAGTGTCTTTCCTATCATATGTAGATAATAAATCATTTAATATGGCCCCATAAATTCTCCACCCATTCTCTCTCTTTCTAAACACACACACACACACAACACACACAACATCCACACACACACACACACACACACACACCCTCAACCCACAACTAAACCCCCATATACATATACACATACTAAATATATATATATATATATATATATATAACAATGAATATTAGCCTATATATAAATACTGCAAAATAATATTATATATCAATATATCAATATATATACTACTATATATATATACAATATTTGTATACATATCACATACATATATATAAAAAAAACATATATATATTCATATATATATATTAATATATATACATTCATATATATATATATATCATCAATAATATAAACACACACAAACAACACCCCCCACCCCCACACCCCCCCCACCCCCACACACCCCCCCCCCCACCACACATATATATAAAATATATATAACAATATATATATATATATAATATATTCGCATATATGTACATATGCAAGTATATATATATATATAATATATAAAAAACTCATATATAAAATATAAACTATATATATATATCACTCCTTACATATATTGGCTAAATCAATAAATATATATATATAGATATATATACATATATATATATATATATATTGATATTCCAACCTATATGAATATGATATATAATATATATATATATTATATATCA
>NW_028234405.1:22982086-22996437 GCF_977035675.1 Penaeus japonicus | reverse complement strand
TTTATATATATATATAATAAATATATATATAAATATAAATATATATATATATATATAAATATATATATATCTATATATATATAGATATATATAATGTGTGTGTTTGGTGTGTGTGTGTTGTGTGCGTGTTGTGTGTGTGTTGTGTAGTGTATGTATATAGTATATCTATATAATATATATATAAAAAATATATATATAGTAGATATATTAAATATACATATAATATATATACAATGTTACATATATTATATATATATATAAATATATATATAAATATATATACATATATATATATTTATATATATCCATATATATAGATATATATATATTATATAATATATATATATTTATAATAAATATAAAGAATATTGATTGTGTTGTGTGTTGTGTTGTGGTGTGTGTTGTGTGTTTGGGTTTGTTGTTTATGATGTATGTATATATTTATATATATATTATATATATATATATATATATATATACATAAATATATACATATATATAAACATATATAATATATGATTATATATATTTATATATAAAGATATATATAGTATATATATATCATATATCATATATATATTTATTTATGATATACATATAAAATAATATATATAATATATATTAATATATATATATATATATAAATGTGTGTGTGTGTGTTGTGTGTTGTGTTGTGTGGTGTGTGTTGTTTGTGTGTTGAAACCCACTGCTGCGATCGAGCAAACAACCCGCTGGCTCCACATCGCTCATCATCCACTGAATGTTTACTGATCGAGTAAACTCATTTAGACTAGCCGCCTGCACAGGAGTCCTCTTTGTTAACAGCCTCGAAGCAAACGCTGGAGAATTTGGGCGAACGGGGAAAAGTTTGCACAACAAATTTGGCGCCAACACCGCTGTGATGCCTCCACACCCTGCTCATCTTTGCGCCAGTAGAGCGACGCCAGAGCAGGTCCATCTCAGTATAGATTAGATTGTTGCGGATGGCCCTTCACTTCAAAGCATTTTGGCCCTCTTCACTGCGCCATGCTCTATTCCTTTGGCATTTAATTGTGACAATATGAATTCACATTCTGGTCGTCCTCTTTTCCGAAATGATTTAATCATCATATGCCAAATTCTGCAGACACTTCTTTAGGTAAGACATGAGTTTTCATAAAGACTCTACCAGACAATCTCCATACCATAGAAAGCACGGATGTAGACCAAGGAGGCGAGAGGGACGTCGGAGAAAGATCTCAGAGAGAGGAAGGGAGAGAGAAGCATGAGTACTTGCCCGCACTAAGTTCTTTGTGAACTTCAAAAGTAGATTGAATCCGTGCGTATTTTTGTACGTTCACTCTCTCCTCTCCCCTCTATCCTTCTGATGGGTGACGGTGATACTATTGAATAATAATGCAATGATATAACAAGAATATAATAACGTTTCATATGATAAAGTAACAATAATAAAGTCCTAATGTATTGTCCTATGATGATAATAACATAACAACAACAAAGCATATAATTGGCAGCAATAATGCAGACAATATTTCTCTTAAATTGATAAGGACAGCGTAATATGCAAAACGCATAGGTATAAATACCGTCGCAGCAATAATCTTACGCCAGTACGGTTCTCTTTTCAAGTCAGGAAAGAAATTTCCATCGCTCAAAAAACAGGTTGTGAGACTGGGGGGGGGGGGGGGGGGGGGGGGGGGGGGGGGGGGGGGGGTGGTACACGCGTGGGGGGTGTCCAAAATTGCGAAAATTAGTTTCGGAGAGGCAAGAACTATAGCGCAAGCTTTGGGGGAGGAGAACGTGAATTAATTACCATGAGACTCTCTCTCCTCTTTTGTTTTGCATCTCTCTCTCTCTCTCTCTCTCTCTCTCTCTCTCTCTCTCTCTCTTTCTTTCTCTCTCTCTCTCTATCTACCCCCCCCCCTCTCTCTCTTTCTCATTCTATCTATATCCTTCTCCTTTTTCAATAATTACATGCTTGAACACATTTTCTCCCATTCAACTGTTAGGAATGTCCAAATCAATTACAAAAGAAAATACAAAAGTAACCGAAATTGGTCACGGCAGGGTTCACTACTTATATAGCCGACCGACACCAGTAATTACCTACATCAAGAATGCTAATAAAGCAGAGCTCATAAGCATCGCGCTCAAACCTACCGTTGTTACTCTTCCCCGCGTGCACCGATTCCAGTTGACAAGAACCGTGTTAGTATTTTTCCTCCAAATGACTCGATCCAGCCTGTAGGAGAAAATGGCAATGTAGGAGTGGGAATAATAATGACCAGTGCGATAACAGCACATGCGACAATGGGGGCGATAAGAGAACTGAGGGTGAAATATAAAAAAGAAACATATTGTAAGGGAGATCGTGAAGAATGATGGACAGAATGTATATTTCATTAGGCTTTCACACACACATACACATGCATACATAATCAATATATCTTTCTATAAATTTACATGTTGGTCTTGCCTGTGAGTCTCTTAATGTGTGTGTGTGTGTGGTGTGCGCGCGCGCAGCGTGTTAGAGTAAGAGAGAGAGAAGAAACGGGAAAACCAGACATTAGCAATATATCGTCTTCCTTACATTACTGGGCCCTGTAAACTGTCAAGTCATGTTCCTGCTTTGACCTACTGCTGTTCACCATAATAAAAAGAAGGAAAAGTTTAGCAAAAAAATGCACATAAATGCAGAAACAGAGAACAGCTTAGTATAAGAACCAAACGCCACACAAAAATAAGTATTTATTATGTTTTTGGTTTATAAGTTGTTCTTTGAATACATTGTAAAAAAAAAAATGTGTATGTTTGGTTACCTGATCATGAAATTGCAGCATTCAAGCAATGGCTGGCTCAAAAGCACTGACACCTCCTCCATGCATCCTCTCCATCCTGTAGTGAAGTTGCACTAATCTTACGTTTACGGTAAGATGGGAATAATCAATTCCGCATTGATATAGTGATAAGCCAACCTCCCTGACCGTCGAACCTCTGTCCCCCTCCGGATCAGAGTCTGTTATACATCTATATCAATGCATATTGCATTATTCCATCTTATACAGTAACCTCAGGTCTTCTGTCTTTGTTGTTTGAATTTCTAACCAATGCCTTCGAGTGCTTACGGGGATTGTCTGTAAACTTCGCTATCAATACTCCATTAGGAGTTAGATTGGTAAATCTATAGAGCTAGGTCTAATCCTAATTGACAATCTTTTTTTGTTCCGTGTGGTCCTAGTTGGATTAGTCTGCACCTCGGTCATTCCCGAGGGCGGCAGAGTGCGACTTAGTTCCGTCTTCTGACACATACACACTTATTTATACAAATTGTTATAATGTATATATATATATATATATATAATATATATATATATATATATATATAATAATATACTATGTATTGTATATTATAAACCATACAGACACATACATACATATCAAGAATAAAGCATATAGATATAATAGATATATTAAAATATTTATATGTATAATATATATGTATATATATAAGAAATAAGGTATAATAAATATATCAATACAAATAAGTATATGATATTAAATGTAAAATATATATTTAAAATATATATATAATAATATTTATAAAATATACTATATATACGTATATTATACACACACACACACACCACAACACACACACACACACACACACACACACCACACACACACTATATATATATAATATATATATATATATATAAGATATATATATATATATGTACATATATATTTTAGATATATATATATATAATGTATATATATATATATATATATATATGTATTGTATATATACATATATATAATATATATATATATATTTATATATATATATATATATAATATATATATATAAAGATGTATATACATACACACACACACACACACACACCACACTCACATATAGAAAGATATATATATATATTATCTATATATATATATTATATATATATATATATATTAATATATATATATATATATATATAAATATATATATATAGATAATATTTATTTATATTATAACCGTATATGTTATATTATATATATATATAGATATATTATATATAATATATATATATAAATATATAATAATACTATATTATATGTATATACATATATATATATATATTATATATAGATAGATATAAAATAAATATATTTATATATTTATATATATATATATATATATACATATACTAGATTATATATCTATATATATATATATATATATATATATATATATCCTATCTATAAGTTTCTGTTTGTTTGCCTGTGATCCCTCTGAATGTGTGTGTTTGGGTGTGCGCGCGCGCGCGTGTGTAGAGGAGTGAATAAGAGAAACGGTAAAAACCAGACATTAGCAATATACGTCTGCTTGTACACTGGCCACCCTTATACTGTCAAAGTCATGTTCTGCTTTGACCTACTGCTGGTCGACCTAATAAAAAGAATGGAAAAGTTTAGCAAAAAAATGCACATAATGCAGAAACAAGAACAGCGTAGTAGATGAACGCAACGCGCACACATATAATAAGATATTATGTGTTGTTTATATGTGGTTCATTGAATTCATGTTAAGAAAATAAAATGTGTATGTTTGTTTACCAGATGCATGAAAAAGTTATACAACATTCAGAGCAATGGCTGCTCTAAAAGCTCTGACAACCTCCCTCCCATGCATCTCTCCATCCTGTGTAGGGAAGTTGCACGTAATCTTACGTTACTGTAAGATGGAATAATGCAATTCCGCAGTTGAATAGTGAATCCCATACCTCCCCTGACCCGATTCGAACCTCTGTCCGCCCTACCGACAGGGAGTATGTTATACATCTATATCAATGCAATATGGCACTATTCCATCTAGACAGTAACCTCAGGTCCTTCATGACTTTGTTGTTGATTTTCTGACAATGCCTTCGATTGCTCACGGGATTGTCTGTAAAACTTCGCTATTCAATACTCCATATGAGTATATTGGTAAATTCTATAGATCTATCTGACTCCTAGGGTGACCAATCCTTTTGTTGGTCGTGTGTCTATTGTAATAAACTGCACTCTCGGTCTTTCCCGAGGGCGGCAGAGGGTTCGATTTTACGTTTCCCGTCAGTTCCTGACACATACACCACTTATATATACAAAAAATTGTTTTCTTCTATATATATGATTAGGTAGGTATATATTTATATAGTAATTAGTATATAGATATATCAATATATATATATATATATATATATGTATTGTATATATGTATAAACCGCGACATACATACACATACTACATATCAAAGCGATTATAAGCATATATATATATACAATTCATATATATATATATACATTTCATAAGAATATATAATATATATATATATATATATATATATATATATAACAACTTTGGGGGCGGTATATATATATGTAATATATAATAATATATGAAATATATATATGTATATACAATCATATGTATATATATGTATTAAGTATATATGATAATATATATATATCTATAGTAGTCTATATAAAGTATATATATATTAGTATTATGGTATATATAGTTACGAATATATATCATAAATATAATATATATAGTATATATATCTATATGACGTTGATAATGTATATATAGTGTGTATATAATATATTATAAATAATATTATATATAGTACATATATAGATATAGTGGTATATACATATATATATATATATATCTATAGTATATATATTATATATTATATATAGCATAACAATATAAATACTATTATGTATTATACAAATAATAATATATATATACATATTTATAGATAATATAATTATATAGTATATATATTATGATACATATATATATGTTAAATATATATGTATATAATATGTAGTAGTACATATATGTATATAATAAATGTAGATGTATATATATATATATATATGATATATATATATAGCTAGTATATTATATATATATATATTTATATAGTTAAAAATTTACATATATCCTCAATACTATCCTTATATGTCTCTTAAAAGATACGTGATATATAAAATAAGATATAGATAAGGCTGATATTCTATAAATATCTATATATCTGATATATATATATATATATCTACAATATAAAATATAACGATATACTTATATAGATATAACGTATATATATTATAATATAGCTTATAGATATATAACAATATAATACACATCCACATATATAGTGTGTATATAATTAAGAGCGTAATATGTATATATATAACATCTAAATTTACACTTATAGTCCGAATATATCTATTTCACCATATAAAATATATAGATATATAAATATATAATATATATAAATATATATTAATAGATATATATATATATACATAAATACAACACACACAGCCACACACACACACACACTACACACACACATATAATATGTATATATATATATATATAGAATATATATATATATTATATATACGTCTATTAATAAAATATATATGTACAAGCACACACACCAGTTACAGGACACACACACATATAAATATATATATTGTAAATATTTATATATGATATAATATTATATCATATATAAATAGTATATATATATATATAATATTATACATAGTTATAGAATTATTTCAATATATATCATATAATATCTATACATATATATATATATATATATATATATATATATATTTATAACATATGATATATATATATATATAAATATATATATATATATATATATATATATATATAGAGATAGAGAGAGAGAGAGAGAGAAGAGAGAGAAGAAGGAAGAGAGAGAGAGCGAAAGAAGAGAGAAGAAGAAGGAGAGAGAGAAGGGGGAGAGAGAGAGAGAGGGGGGGTAGCAGAGATAGCGATGCGCATGACGCGAGCGACAGGAGAGAGACAGAGCGAACAAACAGACGAGCACTCATCCACTCCCAGATAGATGAGGCCCGAGAGATCTAAATTTAAGAAATAATGATTGCTTTCTGATTATATTCTAATGCATTTTATTCTACAGCATTATAACCAACAATGAAGTAAATTTTAATGAAACATCCCTATTACATTGTCAACGAGGTTGTAGGATATATCCTGTATATAATATCCTGTGTATACTTAGATAATATGTTTGGCTTCGGCTCTTGATGCGGCGGGCTCCAGTGAGGTGGAAAGGCTCAAAAATGGGTAATGGTAGTATTTCCTCCGCCATTATTAGTGAAGATACTAAATAACGGACTGTATAAAGTACAAGAGGAGGGATGGTCAAAATATAGTCATTAACTTTCCATCGAATTGTGTAACGATGATAATGGAATTTAATGACCCCAAGAGTTTATGCCATACTAAATGACTTCTAGATGAAAATAGCCATAAGCTAATAGCCACCATTTCACTTTTTTAAAACTGACATTAACAGTTAAATAAATATTTGAGTGGTGTTCGTCATATCGTCGTGTTGCTGTTTCCTCCCGCATTCACGCTAGTGTTAATTAAATACGAGACGTTTATCTCTGCGAAACGAAAAAAGTTTGTCCTCTGAAGGCAGTTATCTTAGTTATCACCACCTCCCGCCCTCCCTGCCCCATT
This sequence comes from Penaeus japonicus, assembly GCF_977035675.1. Lineage (NCBI taxonomy): Eukaryota > Metazoa > Arthropoda > Malacostraca > Decapoda > Penaeidae > Penaeus > Penaeus japonicus. Next base: position 22,988,847 of record NW_028234405.1, on the reverse strand, counting down.
ACTTTCATGGGTGCGCACTGTAACCCCCCCAGATCAAAAAAGCGTCACGTAGTTTAGGAAAAACCGGTTCGTTGCCGAGGAGGGCGTCTTTCGGCCGCTCCTTTAAAGTGACTGTAACAATTTTACTCGTTTATACAAGCAGAGATAAGGTAGCTCTTGGCATTCCAGGGCAATCAAACTCTGGTAGCAAGTTTGACGCAACGGCCCGTGGGAAAGAGGTGGGGCAGGGAGTGGGGCGGGGAAGGGCGGAAGGAATGTGGGTGAGGTTCGGTCCTTCTTCGGTTCGAACTTATATCCAGCCACTTTCTCGATTCGTCGGGGCGCGCTGGATAAGCCCGCTGGAAGGTAAAATTCGTCGTGATACTGTCCTTATGGAAGTATTAATGGGAAGTGTATACAGTCCTCCGTTCCGTGATGTGTTAATTATCAAGGAGAGAGGGTGAGCGAGAGTGGAGAAACAAGAGTTATACAGGAGAAAAAGAGGGGTTGAAAAAGTTTAGACATATAGAAAGGGTATTAACAGGTACACACTTTTCTTAAACCGACCAGACATAAATATGAAAACAAAAATGTAGAAGGGTATAACGACTATCACAATAAATTAAAAGTGACCAGTCTAAAAACCTTATATCCTTCATTAAATGCAACGAATTATGAAATGCTATGTCAAAAAAAATGTCTAATGAATTTGCCACTTTATATTACTGTTAACTATCCTTTCGAAGCTAGCTATGGCGAATGGTAGTGTTTTGAGCCAACAGTATCAACAGACCACGTAGAGATTGGCGCGAAAAAAAGAATAAAATCATAAATAACAAACATCAGCTGGTCGCCTTCTGTAAACTTAGCCAGTATCATTAAAATCAATATTCAAAAACATTTCTTGTGAAATCTCGTTTTAAATGAAATTCACACAGGCATTCCCATTTCTGAAGCTCTGTTTTTCTTGCACACGTTTTTCCATTTTATTGTTGGTTCATTGGACTCTCCCCAAAAACCCAAAACATAGGCGCTGCGCGAGGATAGAATGTTAAATTGCTTCCCGGAGACAAAGGGGATATGTGAAAACGATTACTCCATATTTACTGCTACATTGGACACATCAGAGGTATTGAGAAAAATAATTGCCTTTACACATTAATTACCAATTAACCTGAGAACGTTTAAATTCCGGAAAAGAGAATGCCATTTCCCGCGCACTGAGAGCTACATCATGAGTCTGTGTTGTGAGGTGTGTCCTGGCTTCCGTGCGCAGGTCGAAGTGAAAATGATTGAAACTCCTCCACATCTGAGTGGATATCAGCGATTTTGGATTTTTTAATATCGATGCATGAAATGGCATCTTAGTGTGCCGTTTCCATCTGAACAGTTTCCGGTGTCTTTCTAAAAACGACAAGTCTTCACTATCAGACAGGTTCGTCTCTCTTAAATTGGAAAAGTTGCTCATGAAGCTTCTCATCTTGTTTAAATCGTTCTTTCTCGTCGTTTTTAAGTCTAACTTTCCAAAGTTCTGTGCCAGTCGTGTCATTGATGACCGCTTCTTTGATCATTCAGATGGCAATTATCACCACAGGATAAAGCCTAATCGATATAAAATTTTAATGATATTGGTCACACTGAACTTCTATCACAATGGAAGAAGTGTAAGAAAGATGGTTAAAACATACCAAAAGTTGAAAAAGAGACGAACCTTTAATTAAGAATTTTTCATATCAAAACTCCCATACATTTTTATTGTATTCCACAATAGTTTTCTTCGTATTGGCTCACAAATACATTTCAATATTCTTAGAATTAAGAAATTTAGGGTGTGCAACAAATACATCAAAACAAAACACGAGCGATTAGTTATCCTGATTTTTAGTTGAAATGACACATAACGGAGAACGGCGTTCCGCAGTCGCTTTCGCGGGATTATTCACACAGCCAAGCTATTAACTGACTACCATTATAATGCACGTTTCACATATTATAACAAACGAAATAATACATGGGCTAATAAAGAAACAGTAGCCTGTGGAAGAACCCCCATTCCATGTTTAGTACTGTGAAATACGACTTTGTTATTATATGAAGAGACAAGCCTCTAAAACTGACCAGGAAATGAGACGTGATTTGTTGTTATCTCGAAAAACGGCGGTGGTGGATTGTAACTACTCTACGTTGTAATTCTTCTGTTCTATAATAAGACACAATAACCTGGCCTGTTCCTCCCACAATGATATTTGTACTACATTTTCGACATCTCCCTCTCTATGTGTGAGTGTGTGTGTTAAACACACAACAAATGGGTTAAAAAAACACCACGCACACACATCCACATACACACACACACCACACACACACACACCCACACACACACACACACCATCATATATATATATATTATAAATATATATATATATATATAATATATATATATATATATATGTTACACACACACACGCATTTACACACACTCACACACGCACACACACACACACACCCACACACCACATATTATATATATATATATATATAACATAATATATATCTAAATATATATATATATGTTCACACACACAAACACACTCACACTCATCTTATATATATAATTTTTTGTATATACGACATATATATATAATATATATATATATATATATATATATATATGTTGTGTGTGTGTGTTTGTTGTGGGGTGTGTGTGTGTGTTGTGTGTATGTGCATTATATTGTATGTATATATATATATATTTAATATATATATATATATATATATATATATAATGTGTAGTTGTGTGTGTGTGTGTTTGTGTGGTATGTTTGTGTGTGTGTGTGTGTGTGTTTTCTATCATTATGCTGATATAATGTTTTTTTTTGGTTTTTTTTTTCGGATAGAATTCTCTAAGAACAGTTTTTCGTTTTCACCCGCATGATCGTTCCGATTTACAGCGTCGGTCGGTTAAGATGTTGTTTTTTCCAGTTCAGGGTTTAAATTACATTAGGAAAAACTCCATCTAATTAACAGAGATTGGAATTCTGATTTCATCTTGGCTAGATACGGAGTAGTCCCATCATGCCAAACCACACACACATGGAATGATAATCCTTATTGCCATAAACGCACACAACACACGCGCAAATTCTGTGGCGTTATATCCTGAACAGCACGAAAGTTCATTATACATACGCATATTTTTATATATATATATATATATATATATTATATATATATATTATGTATGTAATATATATATAAATATATATATATTATAATATAAAATATATATCGGATAATGGTGTGTGTGAAACACTCGAATGAGTAACATCATTTGCAGATGAAGACATGATACAAGACTAAAGTACACCCATTTGATATACAAGAAGATCAATGAAAACAAACTTAACGAGGATCTACATACCACCTGTAGTGAGGGCGTATGATAATCATATGAAAATTCAATGCAGAAAACAATTGGAAATCATAAGATATATAGTTCCAACTGGAAATTTAAAGAGCAAGATCTTATTTTGTCGAAGTGTGAAGATTGAGATAAAAAAGTAGTAAAAAGATCCTGGACTCTTAATGAGTAATGACATGAGTTTCAGTCACCAAATTTTAGAGCAGATTGTCAACAAAGGAAAAGTTATGAGAGTGGATGGGTAATGAGGACTTTTAACACAAGAGACCCCAGAGAAACACACTTTTTACACTATGGAAAAACATTAGAGACCACAAGATTAGAATACCAGTGCCAAGTATGAAGCCCAAATCTTACCAAAAGATATAATTTGATAGAACAAGTCCAAAGAATCTTTACACGTAAGTTAGATAATATGATGGTACTAAATTGTTGGGAAATACTAAAAAACTTAGAGAACTGTACTCACTTACAAAGAGCGGAGGAGAGCACGCAGGAGAGAGGAGGAGATATTTAATTATATAATGGTGTGGAAAACTATTGAAATCTTTAAACACCAAATCCAGACCTGTTGAAGGAGGGGAATTCAGTAGAACATTCCTCCAGGCAGGGAAGAACATGCTTATCGCCACCTAGGATAAGTGCACAAACATGCCTGTTAAGAAGGGAGGAAAAATGCAAAAAAAAAAAAAACAAAAGTTTCTAATAAACGGACCTAAATTGTTTAATAGCTTACCGAAGGATATATTATATGACCTAAATCAGTGTAGGTGTAAAACGTACTGTAGAAGTGTTTTAAAAGAAACTATCTATATCAAATGGCTACATTTCAGTACCCGCTGAACACACAACGTTGAGGTAGTGGTAGTTGAAATAAAGAAACGAAAAGACTGAATCAAATTTCATCCCCCCCCCCATCAAATTCAGTTGCTGTGGAACTGACAAAAAAAGGGTCGGGTCCCCCAGGATTGGCCCTGCCATGAGCTACTAACAAGGCCTCTGGCTGTAACTACCACCAAGTAACCAAGTAACGAGTTATAGTATTATATATATATATATATATATATATATATATATAGTATGTATATATGTTATACATATATTTATTTATATATATAAATATATATATTCTATACATACATTCATATATATATGTTAAAATTATATATATATAATATATTATATATATATATTATATATATATAATAATATATATCTATTTTATATATTCCTATGTGCTCTTAGCAGAGTTTTTTTTTTTTCCCGTGGGCACTCGCAGCAAAGAATATAACCTTGCTATCACTGCTCTTTTAAGAGCACATTATGTAATTTCCATGATGGTTAGTTGTAAGGCATTGGTTAGAACAGCTTTCCTTGTAGTGGGGTTCGAAGTTGGTCTATTGGGTTTATGTGCCGGGTCTGTCAATCCTGACGAACCCCCGCGGGTTCGAACGTCTCGGGGCCCGTTTTTTTAAACAAACTTCGACTTCGTACCGCGGCCCGAAACAATACCTTAACCAACCCGAATATGAAAAATCGGTTTATTATAGTTAGTTAAACTAAATTCGCTTGGGCTCGCCCGAAAAATATTATAGCCAACCCTATAGCGTAAAAAAAAAAAATTGCGGATCGGCTAACCCTCCCCAGAGCCGTCCCGAATCGAAATTATTACAACAACAAAAAAAAAAAAGCTTCTTCTCTAATAAAACTAAAAAAATTTAAAGAAGCCGATGGTATTTTAATTCACATCATAGAGGGTTTGTAAAGTGTCCTCTTAATCATCAGATATTTTGTCGGTGACTTGTTGACAGCAGTGAATTTTGGAACACATCAACAACGTTTCCCAACGAATGATCTAAAACGAAACCTGTCTCCTGAGCTCTTATCTACGACTTCGTGCGTCAAAGTCAACTTTACGCCGAACTAACGACATCAATAACACTTTTAGAAGAAGGGTTAAGTACGCACATAAGAAGTGGTTAACGTTGTATCTATAAACATTATTAGGCCCAGAGAGAGGTGAAGGAAACTGTCAGCGGCCGCTTGTGGGGGGGGTTTTTACAGTGTCCTGTAAGTTTTCTTGCTTCAATCAGCAATTATCTCCCACTTTAATATAATTATTAAATAAAGGGAAATAAGTCATTAAAATGTATTTCATCATGATATTGACATCATCCTTTAATGTACTTGGATTATATAGAATCAATCAACACCTATGCTTGATGTCACATTTAATGGAAATCATTATTTATATTGGCCAAGTAATAAATTTATTTAGGATTTAAGTGTCTCTCTTATATTATTAGATGTTTTCGGTTGTTGTTTTCTCTTAATTTAGTTAAAAACTATAAGTGCAATGATTTATATTTTTATTTTAGTTCATGCTATCAAGCAATTGCTCAGAATAGACCGATGAGTACTGAAGCAATTTTGTGGCCTCCATGCTCGTAGTTATGCTCTCCCATGCTCGTTGCTTGCGGCTGATGCTTCCAGGGTCGTACATTTTTAGTTGATTGTTGCTATGTCAGCGATGAGTGAAAGCAACATTTTCCTCTGATCTGAGAGCGAACTAGATTTATATGGCCTTGTCCCCCCCCTCCTTCCCCTTCCCGCTCGCCATGTTGTTCGATCATTTGGCGCGCTTTCTGCGTACGCAGGGTTACCAACTGTTTGCAAATATTCGGATATATAATAGTATTTTTTGTAGGACGTAAACCATAATAATTGTATATATGTGGTGTTTTGTTCTCGAATTTATTACATTTTTACTACTAATGTTGCAGGGATTGTTTTGCAGTTTTTTTCCTTTTTTGTATATGTGTTTGTGAAGCCCAGATTTGTATGCAGTAATGAGTAGGGAGAGAGAGAGCGGGAAAGAGAGGAGAGAGAGAGAGAGAAGAGAGAGAGAGAGAGGTGGTGAGAGGACACAGAGAGAGGAGGAGAGAAGAGAGGAAGAGAGAGAGAGAGAGAGAAAAGAAGAGGGAGAGAGAGAGAGAGAGAGAGAGAGAGAGAGAGAGAGAGAGAGAGAGAGAGAGAGAGAGAGAGAGAGAGAGAGAGAGAGAGAAAAGCCTATATCAGAGAAATGTGTAGATTTATCGACAAAAGAATAAATGAACACAAACGCATTTTTGACACACCTGGGAAGTTTCATTCGCGGCCGAGATGAAGGTCATCAGTTGAGTGAGAATAACACTAGATTATTATTAAAGTTGTTGTTAACATTATCATTATCATTATTATTGTTATCATTGATGTTATGACCATTATCGCTATTATCAGTATTTCATTATTGTCATTATCCTTATGATTGCTATTATTACAAATATCATTATAATTATTATAATCATTATTGTTAATATCA
>NW_028234405.1:22932086-22937086 GCF_977035675.1 Penaeus japonicus | reverse complement strand
CAGGCATTCCCACGACTACGGCAAACACGACCACACAAGACAACACACCCTTGCGTAACACAAACAAACACAAACAACCAAACGACAAACCACAACGCAACCCTAACCAGCGGTTCCACAACCATGACACGAAAACACAACACTCGAGACAAACCTCCCCTCACAGATATAATGCGGGACATAAAACTCGCTTTCCCCCAGCATCTAACTCACCTCATGTTCCCAGACGTAAACAACCTTGTGTCACGAATTGGGCACCAGACAGAGATCAGTGTTTTAATTGTTGTGCGAAAGGTCACGGTGCCGACTCATGTTATTCGACACCGTACTGTCCTTATCATGGCACACGCTCACACCCTTGGCCTCACTGCTCAGCGTTCCCTGACCAGGTGGATCAAACATACAAATTGCTCCAGCAACGCCAAGCAAACCGCCATTTTTTAGGGAAAAGCCAAAAACACCCAGACACGGCGACACTACAAGCACAATACCGGTAACACATCACATTGTCTCGACTAGTTGCATCCCTAATGATATCACTCAACCGCCTTTGCTTCCATCTATATTGAATGACAAGCCTGCGTATTTCTTCTTAGACACCGGATCTTCTTGTTCTGTGGTCTCGTTGAATACCTTGCGGAATTTTGATTTATCATTAGAATTGCAACCGAGTCAACCACCATTTGCGGGATAACAGGAGATAAGGTATCAGCTTTAGCAGCAAAGTCCTTAACATTTCTCTTGGTAGTGAAATTTTTGCTCAGAAGGTTGTCGTTGTAGAATCTAATTTTACCCCCGGACACCTCTTGTTGGGTCCTGATTTCTTATACCGTACAGGTATTCGCCACCACCCTCAGAGCAATAGCAGTACTTTTAATGGTCAGAATGACCTATTAAGGACTCCCCTCTTGCCTATGGACGCATGCCGACCCTTCACACACCGCAATGGCAAATCTATGAAGTCACACATGACCATAGTCACACCATGTCTACACCTCACTCCCATCCTCTCTCCCCACCACCCCCCTACCCCTCCCACCCGCCTCGCTTCACCTCCTCTCGCTGCGCGCGCACCCGCATCACGCAAACCTTCGCGCGCAAAACAACGTTGACGACTGTGCGAAATCTTGGACCGCTAATGATAATGCTCCTAAGTTTATAGCTAGTGCTACCACTACTATCCCGGCATTTCATGATCTACTGATAGACGTTTTCTTGTCCTTCGCAAATGGTACTGCTTTGATATTACCTGATAATATACGTGTAAAAGGTTGTGCAACATTACCTTCCTTGTATAATATCACTGATAATAGATTCAGGTGGCATGTATTTAATCTTACCCGGCCCCATGACTATTAACGCTGGTGTACCTGTAATATCTTATGAATTCACAGACTTGCCTATCTGCGAATTTGATTTACTGTTCCCTCCCTGTTTTTTCTGCAACATCATCTTCCCCTGATGAGCAGAGCTCTGATCATGTTCTGAAGCAAAATTTAGATTTTCATGAAGGATATGATATTTTGAATAAATTATTTAAAGAATTCCAAGCGTACTGCCAACCAAGGACCGTCCTATCGGAAAAACAACATTGCTTCAACACTCCATTACCTCGAGCCTGATGCTAAGCCTTCGTACATACCGAGTTATAAGATCCCTCACTCGAAGCGACAGGCCTTGGAAAAGGAAGTTAAAACAATGTTAGACATGAATCTTATTCAACCAAGCAATTCACCCCTGGGCCTCTCCCCTCCTCCTTGTTCCAAAGAAGGATAATACTTTCCGCCAGTGGTCGACTATCGCAAGTTGAATAAAGTAACAGTGCCAGAACCATTCCCAATTCCTAATCTTAGATTGTTGTTGCAAGACATTGGCTCTAATAATAAGATTTTTTCAACTATTGACCTTGCTAAAGGCTTCTGCAAGTTTCCTATGGCTCCTGAAAGCGTGCCATATACGGCTTTCTCGACTCATATGGGACACTTTGAATTTTTAGTATGTCCTTTTGGCCTTCGCAATTCCCCTCTCACATTTAGCAGATTAATGTCACTTGTACTATCAGGATTAATTAATGATCAGGTCCTCGTGTATTTAGATGATATTTTAATTTGTTCACCCTCCCTCTCTGAACACGAGAAGAAATTGCGCCAGGTTTTCAATAGGCTATCAACTGCAGGATTATGTATTCAACCTAGCAAATGTCAGTTCTTCAAGTCTAAGTTAGAATTCTTAGGCCATACCTTGTCATCTAAAGGTATTGCACCAAATGATTCCAAAATTAAAGCCATTGCCGACTTTCCAACACCTAAGAACCAGAAGGAATTGAAGTCATTTTTAGGCCTTTCAGGTTTTTACAGGCCGTTCATTCAAGGTTACGGGTCCATCGCGACACCGCTTAACCATCTCCTTAAAAAGGATACAACTTGGCAGTGGACAGACGAGGAAAAAGCCGCATTTACAACTCTTAAATAGCGACTAATTAAGGCTCCACTCTTAGCCTTCCCCGATTTCAGTTTGCCTTTTGTCCTCACCACTGATGCCTCAAACCTCGGGCTCGGAGCAGTACTCCACCAGAAACATGGCCATTCTGGAAAAACGCAGCCCATTGCTTTTGCAAGTCGCGCCCTCAATTCAGCGGAAAAACGCTGTCACACGACGGACCGTGAACTTCTCAGTATCACATGGGCCCTCCGTCATTTTCGAGAGCTAATCTTGGGATATCAGATAGAAGTGCACACTGATCATTACTCCCTCACGTGCATATTTAAGGGTAGGGACCCTCATGGACGACGCGCCCGCGCAATTGAAATTCTTGCAGAGTTTGACGTCACCATTGTTTACTTACCCGGGAAACAAAATGTCGTTGCCGACGCGCTATCACGCGCTCCTCTCTCTGACGCTCACAACCTGCCTGAATCTAGCTCCTCGCCCACCTTTGCCTCCCGCAAGGTGAAATTTTCTGACATTGCACCGATCTTGGCAAATACTGCCGCTCCTACCGTTGAGGATCCTTCGGAGGACGAGATCCGGTCTGCACATGTTAATGATCGCCGTTCCGACTCCATTCATTCTGTTACCGCCCCGGTCTTGGCTGCCCCAGCCGTACCTCCCATGGACCCACCCACGGAGGACGAGATCCGGATAATCTGTACGGCCCCTTAATTCAAGCTTTAGAAAGGAATGAAAGACCTCCCCCTAGCAGACATGTTCGAGTAAGTCAACTTTACCTCGATGCTAACGGTCTACTTTGCTACAAGTCTAGATATAGGACAAGAAAGCTCAAGGCATCTCGTAAACTTGTAGTTATTCCTGAATCCCTTGAAGGTCGAATCCTTCCTCTTTTCCATGAGTCGAAAGAAGCTGCACACTGTGGTAAGTATAAGGCAATTCACTTAGCTCAGCAACGCTTCTTCTTCCCACACCTTATTAGCAAAGTTGCTAAGCATGTTCAGTCTTGTAAGCAATGCCCTTATTACAAAGGAAATACCAACGACCCAGCCCCTGCATTGAAATATGACATTCCAGACTTTCCTTTCCAGAAAGTCTCTTGCGACACATTGTCAGGTTTTCTACCTTCTCGCAATGGTAATCGTTATATTTTAGTCTTCATTGATAACTTCACTCGTTTTTGTGAACTCGTCCCCGTCCCCAACAAAACAGCAAATGTTGTTGCACATGCTTTTCACGACTTCTGTCATAGACATTCAGCCCCCATGTATTTTTCAACTGATAACGGGACTGAATTTCATAACAAAGTCATGGATAAGCTATGTGATATCATGAATGTAACTCGTGTTAACATTCTCCCTTACCGCCCACAAAGTAATGGTATTACAGAAAGGCTCAACTCCTCCATCCTCTCATTAATGAGATCGCTCGTTGATGCGACATCGGACACATGGGATGAATCACTATTGACAATCCAGTCTTGTATTAATAGTACATTCCATTCTTCCTTAGGTGATACCCCACATTTTCTTTTATATGGAATGGATAAAAGGCTACCCTATGACCTCTTTGATGTAAATCAAGTTCCTTTATATAATGATAATTATGCAGAATATCTCCTAAATAGAAACAAGTCCATCTTTCAGATCACAAAGAAGCATTTGACTAATTCCAGAGATAAAATACTGTCATTTCAACACAAAGTGGCCCGCCACAAGGACATTGAAGTTGGAGCATTAGTATTTAGAAAAGTCAACCAACCACTCAATATTAAGTCAAAGCTTGCTCCTAGATTTGAAGGTCCATTTAGAGTAATTAGTGTAAAGAACAACAAGGCCTACATTAAATGCATACAGTCAGGTGAACAATCTTGGTATCATTTCGACGTCCTAAAGCTTGCTCACAAGTACTATTCTCCCCCGGCCGACGAACACTAATTAATTTTTATCTTCCAGACCTTACTCCTCTTGGGCTTATCATTCTTCACATTGGCGTCTGCCGACCGCCATGCCCTACCCCCTAGGCTTCGAGCAGTGCCAGGAGCCTTCGTTGAGGACCATGGGCTAGTCTTACCAGTAACAAACAATGTGGAAGTCAAAATTTCGCTTCAGCCGATTGCTGATTTCTCCGGCCTGGCTACTTTCCTAACTCAATAACCAACTCGTTGATTTCAGCAACAGCAGGCGAAGTGCTTCCCAGTCTCATTACTCCACATGACTTACGCCCTATTCTCCACAATATCTCCTCTACTAATGTTAAGTCTCTCTTTTTCCTCTAAGGCAACGAATTCAGTTCTACTCTACTCTAAAATCTTACCTCACAATTTCAGGTCTCTCTGCTACTACAACTACAGTTATGTGTAACGAGCATAACCCTGATGTTGTTCTACAAGATACTTTTGTTCTTCCAGCCTCATGTGAACTGACTTCCTTATCCTTATTTATTCCAGCAACCCATACCTACACAAGGAAGATTGCAATGAATACCTCCTACCTGCAGCCCATGTCGGTATCATTGCCATCCTATAACATTTCTCTTCCTAGTATAACCTT
>NW_028234405.1:22912086-22914586 GCF_977035675.1 Penaeus japonicus | reverse complement strand
ATATATATATATATATATATATATATATATATATATATAAGCAGAAACACACACACACACACACACATATATATGCTTATTAAATTCTTTACTGACAATATCATTAGTCATTGTATTACTCAAGATGCTTGGAATGTCATATATGTTCCTGTCACGAGAAAAAGATCCAAACGTCTTTGAAGATCGTCGTGTGCAAACAATGTGCACTAAGTTACCCTTTCGTTTTGAAGACCATTTACCCCTCGAGAAATTGAAATTGAGACGCTATTTCACATGGTACATGAATGATAAAGTTTAATTCATTATCAAGGATATTAGAGGTTCAAGGTAACCTTACCCTTCTCATCCTGAAGATGTTTGTTTACTCGAAATATGTAATGGGCGAGTTTGAGTAAGACTTCGCTGGAAAGAGTTTTTGTACACCGTGGTAATTATGCAGTCACAAAATACAGACATGAAATCTGAGCTACCTGCTTCCCCTTTGTAGCCCCATTTTATGATGATGACTGCAACCAACTCCCTGTGTTACGAGGCCTGTCATAACACTGCACCATTAACATAAATAGCTTGAAAATTAGCCGTGTCGAATCAAACATTTCGTGTCCTTGGAGACGCACAAGAACACATATGGTGCCCCGCCATTACCCCCCCCCCCCCCCCCCACCAACACGCTGTACTTTAGCTGTGATTAGAAAACGCCTTGTTTTGTCGCGGCGAGGTGCCAATTGGCTATTTCTCGCGCACGAACGCCCTCCACACACAAGTTATCGCTCGACAGCTGGGATGAAGAGATGAGTCCCGAGGGTTGTTTGTTGAGGAACACGGAAACTTACCGGAAACTTTGCGTTCGCGAGAGGGTTAATGTCGCTGGCGAATTTTGCGACGAGAAATAAGAAGAAAGACGAAGAAGGAAATTAAACTATTGATTCATATAGTAAGAGTTAATAATAACTCGTTTTTTTTTTCAAAACCTTGTTAGACATTATTAGTAAGTATACAAAAGGAAAAGAAATTCAAAGCATAAAAGGTGAGAAGAAAGGGAAACGAAAAAACAACAACATGGCATTAGATGTTGCGTCTGTGCCATTTTGAAAGGAAATGAGAGGAGGGGTAGTGGCGGATAGCCCTTTAAGCTCCACGGGCTTAAGTCTAAGACACGGGATTCTGAGGGGCCGCCAAAATATGTATATAAGTAAAAAATAACAGTCAAACATTTTGTGCGAATTGTGTTTGCTTTTATTCGATTTGTCTTTATTTTTTTTTTTTTTTTTTTTTTTTTTTTTTTTTTTTTTTTTTTTTTTAAAGAATACTCTTATTCTCAGTAGTAAGCATTATTCTCGGGGCCATCTATATGAAGCCCGAGGCCAAGAAAAGGAGGCCAAGAAAATATTAATCCAGCACTGAGTAGGGGACAGGGCCTCCTAAGGTAGACGCGAGTGGAATGGGGGAGTGTCCCTCAGTTTGTAATTAGGTTTTCAATTTTATGGACATGTTTTATATGGAGTACCGTAGAGATTTGTTATTTTTGCTAGTTGTCACAGATGTCTCTTTTCTTAATGGAGTTTTATCGCTTCACTCGTCCTTTGATTTTTTTTTCGTGAAGTTTTGTTGATATATCAAACCCTCCTTCTGTCAGGGGTTGGATATTTCTTCATTTCCCCAATGCTTCTCCTGCTCTTCCCTCCCTGTCTCTTTCTCCTTTCTCTTCTCTTAAAAATTTCGATGATTTTAATAATGATAATAATGATAATGATGATAATGATAACAACAACAACAACAACAATAATAACGATAATGATAATAATACTGTTAATGATGATAATAATAATAATGATAATGATATAAATAATCATAATAACAATAATGATAATGATAATAATGGTGATAATAATAATGATAATAACAATATTACAGTAACAATAATGATAGTACCAATGATAGTGATGATGATGATGATAATAGTGGGGATAATAATGATTCAGATAATATGGGTGTTAAAAATAATAATATGATAATAGTAACATTACAATAATAACAATCATGATGATAATGAGTAGTAGCAGCACAAGTAGTAGTTGCAGTTGTAGTTATATGTTCAAGTAGTAATAGTTGTTGCAGTTGTAGTACAATGCAGCTTCACATATCAGATGTTCTCACAATAAGAACTTACAAAAGGCTAAATCAAAGACTGTAACACATTAATATTTTCATCCATGAATATGTGCGATTAACTCACCCAAAAATTAGAACAAAGCTGCATGAATATATAATTACACACAAAATATCATATTTATATATGTATATATATATATATATTTATATATATATATATATATATATGTATGTATGTATGTATGTATATATATGTATATATATATATATGTATATATATACATATATATACACAAATATATATATATATATTTTTTTTTATTAATATACATACATACATACATATATATATATATATATATGTATATATATATATATATATATATAT
>NW_028234405.1:22822086-22842086 GCF_977035675.1 Penaeus japonicus | reverse complement strand
CGATTAACGACTAGGGCGTTACTTAAGGACACTTATGTTATCATTATCATTATCACCATCATTATCACTATCACTGCTTTAACCTAATTCACTGATAGAACCAGGTCACATCGTCCTCCACTAGGAGCGGTAGAACTACACTAGGTCACATCTAGTCACCATCAGGAACTGCTGCAGCTACAGGATCCGATGTGTCAACGGCACCCGGCAGAGATCGGCTGGCACTACGGGTAAAGTAACGGCCAGAGTTTTGCGCTTCTGGATTGGCCGGCACATCTTCAGAATCATGATCAGATTCGTCCTCCGATTCATAGGACAATTCATGGGAGGTCCTAAATGGCTTTATATGGTTGAGATGCGCTTTCATCTGCACGTCTGTATGGACATCCCTAATCTCGAAGGTCACTGGTCCTAAACGAGATACAACTCTTGCCGGGCCACGCCATCTTCCCGACAATGGAGCTGCTGCACCAGTATGCTTCCCATGCTCATAATACCAGACTAAGCTACCAACATCAGGCCGAAAGGTCTCCTTTTTGCCACGGTTATAGTATCTACCATAGCTTGTTCTGGAATCATTAGAAGCGGTAATGGCAGCTTTACGTGCCTCAAAGAGACGCTCCTGCAGATTCAGGTTTTCTGCAAATACCGCTTCGTTGGTAAGCCCTACAGGGAAATTTGCATGTCTGCCCGTTAGCAAATATAGGGGCTGCTCATGAGTACTCCTATGAATGGCGGTATTGATTTGCAGCCTTAGTTCCGGCACAAACTGATGCCAAATTCTGGGCCTCTTGTTCACGAGTGCCGTGAGAGCAGATTTCACAACCCTATTGGTTCTCTCTATCAGCCCATTAGCCTGTGGGTGGTATCTGATTGTGTAGTGGTGGCTGGAGTGCATCATTCTAACCAGCTCCTTAAAGAGACCACTTGTAAACTGTACCCCATTATCCGTCTGGATAACCCGAGGTGGACCGAACAGAGTTACCCAGTGGTCGACAAAAGCTCGATGGACAGTGATTGCAGTCACTTTCCTTAAGGGCACAATCTGCAACCATCTCGTGTGTTGGTCAAGAATAGATAGACCATAGCGCACTGGTATAGAGGAGCCAAAGTCCATAATGTCCATGGATACACGCTCTAGAGGGTATTGCGCAAGGGGAGCACTAGCCATAGGAACACGCTGCGGATTACCTCTGGACTGCTGGCATACTGGACAATTTGCAACGTATTCCTTACAGTCTTTAAGCATGTTAGCCCAGTAATACATAGCCCTGGCATTCTCATATGTCCTCTGTACACCAGGGTGCGAGGCTAACGGCGGCAAGTGAGAAACTTTCAGGGCAGAGTTCTTTAAAGAAGAGGGAACAACTAGTTGATAGCACACCCTGTCTGCCAAGTGCTTAAGTCGGTAAATAACTCGATCTTTCACCTCAAACTCATCTAAGGGAAGAGGCCACTTCTTCCTGGGTACTGTCCCTTCCAGCAAATATCGTTTCAGATCGGCAAGCTGGGGGTCTCGAGATTGCTTTGCTGCTATGGCCTCTGGCGAGAGCTCAGTGATGGCTAACGCAGCTACGTGTCTTGTGGATATGTCCTCCGATACCTTAATGGGAGCTACATGCCTAGAAAGAAGGTCCGGAACGTGATTGGTAGGGCCTTCTTTATACCTTATATTGAAGGTGTAAAAGGAGAGGTCGTGAGCGTACCTCGTCATCCTGGGAGATTTAGTCTTTCGAGTGAAGACATGGACCAAGGGTCTATGGTCTGTATAGATGGTAAATCTCCTCCCATAAAGGTAAGAATCAAATACCCTCACACCTTCCACTACACTCAGGGCCTCTAAATCTATAGCAGGGTATCTCGTTTCTGCTGCCCTTAACTTCCTGCTATAATAAGCTATGGCATGCGGAATGTTGTCTTCGTCCCTCTGCATCAGGCAGGACCCAATTGCTACTGCTGATGCATCAGTATGTAGTTCGAACTCCTGGCTGAAATCAGGCTGCTTAAGTATCGGTGCTGTGACAAGACGCTGTATAAGTTCGGTAAAGGCCTCTTGTTGTTCAGGTCCCCACACCCATTTCTGACCTTTCTTAAGCAAAAAATGCAAGGGAGAAGTTACCGTTGCATATCCAGGAATATGCTTGCGAAAGAATCCTGTACAGCCAAGAAACCTACGCACCTCTTTAACGTTACGTGGGGGCGGCATCTTTGAGATGGCAATCACTTTATCCTGGTTGGGCAGCACACCTTCTGGAGTGATGGTAAAGCCCAGAAAATTGATAGTCTTAGCTGCAAAGGCACATTTTTCGATATTCAATTTTAGTCCAGCTGCAGAGAGCAAGGTCAAGGTCTCCCGCAAGTCTTGCACATGTTGGGCAAACCCTCTGCTATATATTACTATATCGTCAAGGTAGCAGAGCGTGTGTTTCCCCAGAACCGAGGATAACAGCACATTCATGGTTCGTTGGAATGTGGTTGGTGCAGTAGCCAAACCAAATGGAAGACGACAAAATTGGAACAGCCGATAGCCATCAGAAAATGCAGTCTTTGGGCGATCTTTGGGCTCCAACTCTACGGCCCAGTAAGCTGCACGAGCATCAAGTGTGGTGAATGTATCCATGGGGCCCAACTCATCGATCAGTGCATCTATACGTGGCAGAGGATACGTGTCCTTAATGGTGACAGCATTCAAGGCTCTGTAATCGACACAGAACCTTAAACTACCATCCTTTTTCTTTACAAGGACGACAGGGCTAAGCCAAGGGCTAGTAGACGGCTCTATAACACCTGTCCGTAGCATAGAGTTGCATTGCTGTCGAATGGTCTCTTTGGTGGCGTATGGTAGTCTCCACTGCCTAGTGCAAGTGGGCTTGGCGTCACCTGTATCTATGTGATGACGAATGCCTGGGACTAAACCTATGGTCTCTTCCCCACCATCAAAAAGGTCTTTATGGTGATCAATTATCTGAACTATTTCCTGCCTCTGTTCAGGAGTTAAGTGGTCAAGAGATGGAGTATTTAACCCTTTATTCAAAGAAAACCATTCCTGGGCCGCCTCACAAGTGGCTAGGGCGATAGATGGTGGTAACACTGCACCTTCTATGTCCAACTCATCTTCCTCAGTAATGTCTTTGAGGTAACCATATTCTGAATAATCCCACTCCATATCAGAATCAGAATCCAATTCCATGAGCAAGGAGTCCTTGACAGGACTACTGTTGAAACGGGCAATGTCCTCCCAACTGGATATGTTAATCTCGGCATTATTGTAATCTACTGCTGGCAAATCCACGTTAACGGTGCAACTGTCACTCTCCACTCCTGGGTACTTCATCTCAGGATCAAGGGCACCATTAAATATAGCCTCCCCTTCTGGTTCTGTCTCGCCGCAGGGGGCACCACTAACCATACCTTCCCTTCCAGGTTCTGTCTCACTGTAGGGGGCACCACTAACCATCTCTTCCCTTTCAGGTTCTGTCTCGCCGCAGGGGGCACCATTAACCACACCTTCCCTTTCAGGTTCTGTCTCGCCGCAGGGGGCACCATTAACCACACCTTCCCTTTCAGGTTCTGTCTCGCCACAGGGGGAACCGTTAACCATCTCTTCCCTTCCAGGTTCTGTCTCGCCACAGGGGGAACCGTTAACCATCTCTTCCCTTCCAGGTTCTGTCTCGCCACAGGGGGAACCGTTAACCATCTCTTCCCTTTCAGGTTCTGTCTCGCCACAGGGGGAACCGTTAACCACACCTTCCCTCTTTGCATTTGTGCAATATACTGCATCAATGGAGGCCACAGTTCCTAGCCTAGTCCCTGGTCTTAGCGTAAGTGGCCGTGATGAAGGGTTTATGGCCCAGACGGTACAGCATCTATTAGTTACTGTGGTAACGGAATATGGCAAAGTTAGAGAATCTGAAACAGTGGGGCTTAATACAACATCCCCATGGACTTGCCCTAATCTTGAAATGACCCCTTTCAAGAACACACCTGAATGCGAGGGGATTACCGTCCGTTTTGCCAGGTGTACAGTTGCCTCCGGTCCACCTTCTGGGGTGGATTTAGGCAAGTCAGTCTGGGTCGATGCATCCTCATAACTCCTTACCCAAGCTATCTTCAGGGACTCTGTATCCGTGAAAACTACGGAGAACCTGTAGTCCTCTAAAATCAGTTGGCCTGTGGATGAGTTTGCAGCCGATTTCAGGGTAAAGTTAATACGCCTGAGGAAATCAATTCCTAAAAGAAGGTCTCCCGGGAAATCCAGATCAGCTACGGTGGCCTGGTGAACTAGAGTTAAGCCTTCTCCAAGCTTAAATGGCACAGAGACTTCCGATTCTGATCTGACAGCTCCAGAAATACCTTTTAGAACCTTTTGCGAGGGCTGTTTGGGCAAGTCATTACCGTCAATCATATCAAGGGCACCAGGCTTAATTAGCGTAATTTCGGACCCAGTATCGATAAAACACATTATGGTTGTTCCGTTAGCATTGAGTGCCACGAGAGGTCGTCCGTTCCTCTCGCGTGCCCTCACGGCCATGACTTTCACTGGTGTCCCTTTCACTGTACCTAGCGAACTGGCTCCTTTCATTCCTGCCAGCGGGACTCGGAGCTCTGTCTCCCTGGCGTCGAGGAAAGGGACATTCTCGGGCCATATGGCCATTGTGGCCACATCTGAAGCACGTGTATAGCCCAGGCCTGGTAGGGGAGCGAGAAACAGCTGTAGCTCGGCACTCGTGGTTGCTGTGGGTGGTGCTTTTATGGAAATCGCACCATACATCTGATCTAGAGCGGCCTGGTGATGAAGCCATGGCTAAAGGGACAGCTTGAGGACTGGCTAATAAGGGACTGAGACTGTAAGAGTCCCTGGCTCGGTGTGGACGCTCGACAAAGCGACGTCGAAGCCTATCATCTTCCTCAGAAAGAGGGTTGGGCGACTGATGGCGGCCTGTAGAGTGGCTATGTCTAATGCCATTCCTCGAATTCCACACTCTCTGAGCGGTCTCAGCCAGTTGTTGTGAGGTGCAGTCGTCCTTAAGCACCAGAAAGTCCCTCAACCAATCTGGGACACCCGAAAGGAAGACCCTCCTTATTAGCTCTGTCGGTCCTCTCTCCTATGTCCAATGGCCTCTTTATGATCTCGGTCTCGGTTACCCCCCCTGGTAAAACACCGAGGCTCAATCTGGAGGTAAAAATTTCCATTGGGGCCCTCTCTGCCAAGTCAGACATAGTATGAGATCGTACAGGACTTTATAAAAAAACGGTCTGCCGTGTACGTGCCCCTAAATTTTCTCCTTAACTCCTCGTTTTAAAGGAGTTTCCAGTCTCTAATATGGTCGAAACCTTCAGACATTATGATGGTTTCCGCCTCGACCACGGCAGTTAGCCTTGTGCTGCCCTGATAAAGCGCATCCGCTAAGTGGGAGTCCGAACCAAGTTATCTCTATTGATCGAATCCAGGACTTTCGATCTCCTGGTTCCTTTTAAGAGGATCCAGGCCGAGGTCTCTCCTATTAAAATATGGCACGTTGTCCATACTTACTTTTTATTTTAACATTAGAGATTGGGTTATCAAACCCTAAAAGATGTGGGCTCCTCGGCAGGAGCTCTGGAGTCATGTCCGTTACTAGCGAAAGGAGGCTCTGCCTCACATACTCTGATGAGGGGCCCTCATGAGAAGGAGGTGCCGGCGACGGGTTACCTCTCCTGGCAGGTTCCGGGTAATATGCACTCGACTGAGAGCTGTGGGAGTCATACCCACCAAAAGCCAAGTATCTGGGCCATTAATTCCCAAGACACCGCCCTAGGGGACCTGTAAGTTCCCGCCGTCTCCAATTCTCTTTCCCTCCTGCCTAAGCCCTCCTTTCCCATTCCAAAGTACATCCCGGGGAGAAGTCATCGCGTGATGGTAAACCCTTTGAGGCCTTCAGCCTCAGTGCTTCAGGTGGCTACCTGTGGGCAGTCAACCCTCTACAGGGGTCGAAACCTGCCGAATGGCATGTCTGGAGACCTCAAGCACACTTGGTCTGAGCTACAACTTTCCTCAGCTGCTTGCTGACTATGAACCTATCCTCCAGTCTACTTTAGGCCTGTCACTACTGGATCGGGCTTGTTCTCACTCACTCCGGATAGAGCACAACTCAGTGGCGATTCCGGCTCATCAACTTCCTGGCTCATTTTGAGCCATGAGGGTCGCATCCTCTGATTAGAATTCCTCTATCATTGTGAGCCTTCACCCTCACATTGCCGAGACTAGCCTCACGCACAAGCCTATCCGAGCCTTGAGCTAAGAGAGGAAGGGATTCGGTTAAGATGACTCCTGGAGGTGGGGTTCTATCAACCGTGTTCTGTCCCGTCCTTTTTAACCGGCATTTCCCCTTTATGCATGAACCCTAACTGTTTTGACTACAACTTCCTACTATTCCACTATATCACTCACTTTTCAACGGACTTTCCACCCGCCAAGAACGCACTTAAAACCACTAACGAGCATGCAGTACAGAGACACCCATCACGTGTTCACAACTAAGAAGCAGTTACAAAACCATTGAATTTTAAACAAAATGAACACATTAAAAATACAAAAATATAAGCTATCCGTTCAACAACTTTAATCAAGTCCTTTGACTTAACAAAATCAGATGCCAAAATTACAATTTACGGAGTGGGAATTAGAGCTCCTAGTGATCACCGTAACAAGGTCGAAATACAAACAATCGCACCGAATGATTACAGTGACGAAGGGCGTGCGAAGGGGAACCGAGAGTCGAGAGAAGGAAGAAGGCGAGAGAGCCAAGGCAAAGGGAGAGTCGAAAGAGGGAGTGGAGGGAAAGGACGAGAGTCGAGAGAAGGAGGAAGCGGAGCGAAGGCAAAGGCAGAGTCCGAGGGGGACGAGAGCGAGAGAAGTGAAGGAAGGCGGGAGCGCAAGGCAAAGGCAGAGTCGAGGGGGCGGAGAGCGCGAGAGAAGGGAGGAAGCGCGGGGAGCGAAGGCAAACGGCAGAGTCGAGGGGACGAGAGCGAGAGAAAGGGAGGAAGCTGGAGCGACACGGGCAAAGGCAGAGTCGAAGGGGACGAGAGCGAGAGAAAGGGAAGGAAGGCGGGTGCGAAGGCAAAGGACAGCGAGTCGAAGGGGACGAGAGCGAGAGAATGGAGGAAGGGCGGAGGCGAAGGCAAAGGCAGAGTCGAAAGGGGACGAGAGCGAGAGAAGGGAGGAAGGCGGGAGCGAAGGCCAAAGGCAGAGTCGAAGGGGACGAGAAGCGAGAGAGGGAGGAAGGCGGGAGCGAAGGCAAAGGCCAGATAGAGTCGAAGGGGGACGAGAGCGAGAAGAAGGGAGGAAGCGGGAGCGAAGGCCAAAGGCAGCGGTCGAAGGGACGGAGGAGCGCAGAGAAGGGTGGAAGGCGGGTGCGAAGGCAAAGGCAGAGGTCGAAGGGGACGAAGGAGCGAGAGAAGGGAGGAAGGCGGGAGCGAAGGCAAAGGACATGACAGAGTCGCAGGGGAACAAGAGCGAGAGAAGGGAGGAAGGGCGGGAGCGAAGGCAAGCAGAGTCCGAAGGGGACGAGAGCGAGAGAAGGGAGGAAGAGGCGGGAGCGAAGGCAAAGGCAGAGTCGAAGGGCAGACGAGAGCGAAAGAATGGAGGAAGCTGGAGCGAAGGGCAAAGTCGAAAGCTAGAGAAAAGTAGAAAAAGGGCGGAGATGAACAAGAAAAGAGGTTAAGACAACAAAGGCTAGGTACCAAAAGCCAATTCAAAATGATAACACAATACACGAGTTGACAGAATACTTTGACACGATTCCAACAGGGCTTAAGGACGGTTCACGTTCGGTACCGGTAAATAGCACAGAAGTTACACATTGCATTGCAAGAAATTTCACAAGACGTGGAGAAGTAGAAAATACAGTTGTCCTACTCCTAGCAGAGCCACAAATGTTATAGCTGGAGAGCATGAAGGCACATACCGCCTTGCTCAAAACTCACTAATATCATTTACACACAAAATAAGAATTGCGGCTCGCTAAAGCAACAATCCTGCTAGCTAAGCTTAGAGAAAAAACTTCTAATTGCTGGACAGGACACAAACTAAAGAGCAAGAGAGCTCATACGCAACCACATCCTCACCGCTGCACCAGATTTTTTATTCGGGAGCCCTGTAAAGAATATCTGTCATGGGGAAGCCCCAGGAATTACATCCGCACCAAGCGGGAGGATGAACGTGCTTATGGGCCCCGGAAGAAAGAGGGAGGGGGGCCGTTCACTTCCCCTTAAGGAGACTAAGACCCCATTCCCCAGGTGCATGTCCCGTAAAGAGGTCTGGTTGCGTTATTAGTACCAGGTTTTTACAATAATAAATCGTAAAAAGTATGAATAAAAGCATAAATTGCCAGTACAGATAGCTTAAAAGTTAAATAAGAACGCATCAAAAAAAGATTGATCAAAGAAAAAAAATCAAAAGTAAAATAACATGTGCTCTCTTGCTAGTGTTGCCAGTGATCTCCCTCACAGATATTATTAAACTAGCACGTCCACATTTGTCCTAAACAGGCATGTAAGCGAGTCAGTCCAAACCTTTCTTTTAGCTGCTCCTGCGTCGCCACAAGGGTATCCAGTGTAATATCCAGGGAGGACTGAGAAACACAAGTTTCCAGAGACAACTGATTTATTTTCAGCTCGCTGTCGCTATAACATAGCCGGCGGCTATTGTGCAGGAAATTATGTTTTTTAGTTTGGACTAAATAATACAATCTTTTAAAACTCATAAAGACATTTAAAAACTCCATATTTTACAATATTGTTTTCACATAAAAAAAAACATAAAAGCTGCAAATACAGCTTTAAAACAGCTTTAAATAGGAAAAACGTAAGAGGCATGAAATATAAAATCAACCAAATGGCACTCAGTAACTTTAACAATAAAACAAAAATATCACATAAAAGGAAATTATTTAAACATAACATTGCAAATACGAAATTAATTACAAGACAAATAAAACAATACAAAAATACGAAATAAAAGTGGGAAGACGTGGCCGAGTCCGTGCCCGTAAAAAGAATCTATAATAAAACCTCTTAAAATAAATTCAAAAATAAGATAAGTGACCACCCTTTTCTAAGAGTTAAAATCACTAAACTATTAAATAAAATGACTGCCTTATAAAGAGATCTATTTAATGATGGTCCTGATACCGATACTAAAGATAGTTGTATAAAAGACAAAAAGAATAAAAAACTGTTGCTCAATTAAAAACAAAATAAGACAAAAAGTATTGTAATTCCCACCTTTTATTTACACATTAATATAAAATAAAACATAGAGTAAATAAAAAGAAACAACAAAGCACATACAATACTTCCACCTAGCCACCAGTGCGTGAACCCACGTGGTCGAGCTTCATATTGGCTCAGGGGGCTGAGATTCCAAAATCGTATTTATACAATTTTAACAACTCAGCAAATGGTTCATGCCTATACCCCAGTTGGCGTGGTGCAAGTGTATGTGCATGTTGAATCGTCCTGCGATGTTTCACGAACCTCCCTGGATTCCAACGGCCCTGAAAACAGGATTAGTTCGGGGGGGGGGGGGGCAGCAACAGGATGGGGGGGAGGAAGGAAGGGGCGGATAAGGGTGAAGAAGAGATGTAGGGGGGGGGGGATAAGAGACAACAAGCGAGGAATAAGGATGAGATATAGCGTGAAAGAATAAAGAAAAGGAGTTATGAAGGAAAAGATAAAAATAGTAAGGAAACATAAGAACAAGGAAACCGTAAAGTACAAAAGAGAAAACGAGAGGAGAGTGCGGGTAAGGGAGCCGAGAGCAGCAGACGAAACAGGGTAAAAACAAGTAGAAAATGAGGGAAATCTAGAGAAAGCAAAACGGACGTAGGGTAGTAGAGATAGACTAAAGAAGCGGTCCGGAATAAGGCAGTCTAGGCGAGGAAACAGTAGCAAAGTAAGGGATATAGGCAGAAAGGAATAAGGGAGAAAAGGAGAAGAGAAAACAAGAGCTAGGACGGGGAGAAAAATAAAGAAAAGGGGGAAGGAAAGGAGATGAAGAACACAAGGGGGGGGGGGGGGAGAGTTAAGGAAAGGGGGGGAAGGATAAGGAACCGGCGGGGGGTGGAGGGAGTAGTAAAGGAGGAGGTCCGCAAGGCCTTCACAACCTCCAATGCCATGGGGTCGGAGAGTCAGCGGAGAAAAACCTGGCAGCAGAAGAAAGGAGGCTGAGTCCGATTACATGCATTCAAAAGGCTAATGTGTATGGGTAAGCTGGACGTGACTTTACACGGGCTGCCAACCATTACACAATTATTTACACAATATGTACACATCTCAATATAATTAATACAAAAATATTCAAGCTATACGATTAACCCTAGCTGCTTCTACCTAATTGATAGAAAGAACTATAACAAAATTAAATATATATCACTATATTCATTCACGGTACTGCATCTCTATGCTGTATTTCACTCTTGATCAGTGCGATTAACGGACTAGGGGCGTTACTTAAGGACAACTTATGTTATAATTATTCATTATCACCATCATTATCACTATCACTGCTTTAACCTAATTCACTGATAGAACCAGGTTCACATCGTCCTCCACTAGGAGCGGTAGAACTAACACTAGGTCACATCTAGTCACATCAGGAATGCTGCAGCTACCAGGATCCGATGTGTCAACGAGCACCCGGCAGAGATCGGCTGGCACTACGGGTAACAGTAACGGCCAGAGTTTTTGCGCTTCTGGATTGTGCCGGCAACATCTTCAGAATCATGATCAGATTCGTTCCTCCGATTCATAGGACAATTCATGGGAGGTCCCTAAATGGCTTTATATGGTTGAGATGACGCTTTTTCATTGCACGTCTGTATGGACATCCCTAATCTCGAAGGTCACTGGTCCTAAACGAGATACAACTCTTGCCGGGCCACGCCATCTTCCCGACCAAATGGAGCTGCTGCAACCAGTATGCTTTTCCCCCTATGCTCATAATACCAGACTAAGCTACCAACATCAGGCCGAAAGGTCTCCTTTTTTGCCACGTTATAGTATCTACCATAGGCTTGTTCTGGGAATCATTAGAAGCGGTAATGGCCAGCTTTACGTGCCTCAGAGAGGGACGCTCTGCAGATTTCAAGGTTTTCTGCAAATACCGCTTCGGATGGTAAAGCCCTCACAGGGAAATTTGCATGTCTGCCCGTTAGCAAAATATAGGGGCTGGCTCATGAGTACTCATATGAATGGCGGATATTGATTTGTCAGCCTTAGTTCCGGCACAAAAAACTGATTGCCTTCAAATTTGGGCCTCTTGTTCACGAGTGCCGTGGAGAGCAGATTTCACAACTAGTGGTTCTTCTATCAGCCCTTTAGCTGTGGGTGGATATCTGATTGTGTAGTGGTGGCTGGAGTGCATCATTCTAACCAGCTCCTTAAAGAAGAACCACTTGTAACTGTACCCCATTATCCGTCTGGATAACCGAGGTGGACCGAACAGAGTTACCCAGTGGTCGACAAAAGCTCGATGGACAGTCGATGATTGCCAGGTCACTTTCCTTGTAAGGGGCACAATCTGCAAACCATCGCGTGTGTTGGTCAAGGAATATGATAGACCATAGGCGCACGGGTATAGAGGAGCCAAAGTCCCATAAAGTCCCATGGCTACACGCTCTAGAGGTGTAAGTTGCGCAGGGGAGCACTAGCAATAGGAACCACGCTGCGGATTACTCTGGGACTGCTGGCATACTGGACAATTTGAGCAACGTATTCCTTACATTCTTTAAGACATGTTAGCCCAGTTAATACATAGGCCCTGGCATTCTCATATGTCCTCTGTACACCAGGGTGCGAGGCTAAACGGCGGCAAGTGAGAAACTTTCAGGGCAGAGTTGCTCTTTAAAAGAAGAGGGAACTAACTAGTTGATAGCACACCTGTCTGCCAAGTGCTTAAGTCGGTAAAATAACTCGATCTCCCCTTCCACTCAAATCATCTACGGGAAGAGGCACTTCTTCCTGGGTTACTGTCCCTTCCAGCAAAATATCGTTTCAGATCGGCCAAGCTGGGGGTCTCGAGATTGCTTTGCTGCTATGGCCCTCTGGCGAGAGCTCAGTGATGAGCTAACGCAGTACGTGTCTTGTGGATATTGTCCTCCGATACCTTAATGGGAGCTACATGCCTAGAAAGAAGGTCCGGAAACGTGATTGGGTAGGGCCTTCTTTTATACCTTATATTGAAGGTTGTAAAAGAGAAGAGGTCGTGAGCGTAATACCTCGTCATCCTGGAGAGATTTAGTCTTTCGAGTGAAGGACATGGACCAAGGGGTTCTATGGTCTGTAAGATGGTAAATCTCCTTCCCATAAAGAAGTAAGAATCAAATACCTCACACCTTCCACTACACTCAGGGCCTCTAAATCTATAGCAGGGTAGCTCGTTTCTGCTGCCCTTAACTTCCTGCTATAATAAGCATGGCATGCAGGAATGTTGTCTTCGTCCCTCTGCAATCAGGCAGGACCCAATTGCTACTGTGGGATGCCATCCAGTATGTAGTTCGAAACTCTGGCTGAAATCAGGCTGCTTAATGTATCGGTGACTGTGACAAGGACGCTGTATAGTTCGGTTAAAGGCCTCTTGCTTGTTTCAGGTCCCCACACCCTTTTCTGGACCTTTCTTAAGCAAAAAATGCAAGGGAGAAGTTACCGTAGCATATCGGAATATGCTGTTTACCCTTTGCGACGAAGAATCCTGTACAGCCAAGAAACCTACGCAACCTCTTTAACGTTACGTGGGGGCGGCATCTTTGAGATGGCAATCACTTTATCCTGGTTGGGGCAGCACACCGTCTGGAGTGATGGTAAAAGCCCAGAAAATTGATAGTCTTAAGCTGCAAAGGCACATTTTTTTTTGTTCGATATTCAATTTTAGTCCCAGCTGCAGAGAGCAAGGGTTCAAAGGTCTCCCGCAAGTCCTTGCAACATGTTGGGCAAACCTCTGCTATATATTACTTAGATCGTGTCAAGGATAGCAGAGCGTGTGTTTCCCAGATAACCGAGGATAACAGCACATTCATGGTTCGTTGGAATGTGGTTGGTGCAGTTAACGCCAAACCAAATGCGAAGAACGACAAAAAATTGGAACAGCCGATAGCCATCAGAAAATGCAGTCTTTGGGCGATCTTTGGGCTCCTAAACTCTAACGGCCCAGTAAGCTGCACGAAGCATCAAGTGTGGTGAATGTATCCATGGGGCCCAATCTCATCGATCAGTGCATCTATACGTGGCAGAGGATACGTGTCCTTAATGGTGACAGCATTCCCAAGAAGGCTCTGTAATCGACACAGAACCTTAAACTACCATCTTTTTCTTTACAAGGACGACAGGGCTAAGCCAAGGGCTAGTAGACGGCTCTTAACACCTGTCCGTCGCATAGAGTTGCATTGCTGTCGAATGGTCTCTTTGGTGGCGTATGGTAGTCTCCACTGCTAGTGCAAGTGGGCTTGGCGTCACCTGTATCTATGTGATGACGAATGCTGGGATAAACCTATGGTTTTCCCCACCATCAAAAAAGGTCTTTATGGTGATCAATATCTGAACTATTTCTGCCTCTGTTCAGGAGTTAACACAAAAAAAAAATGTGGTCAAGAGCTGGAGTATTTAACCCTTTATTCAAAGAAAACCATTCCTGGGCCGCCTCACAAGTGGCTAGGGCGATAGATGGTGGTAACAACTGCACCTTCTATGTCCAATCATCTTCCTCAGTAATGTTTTGAGGTAACCATATTCTGAATAATCCCACTCCATATCAGAATCAGAATCCAATTCCATGAGCAAGGAGTCCTTGACAGGATACTGTTGAAACGGGCAATGTCCTCCCAACTGGATATGTTAATCTCGGCATTATTGTAATCTATGCTGGCATATCCACGTTAACGGTGCAACTGTCACTCTCCACTCTGGGTACTTCATCTCAGGATAAGGGCACCATTAAATATAGCCTCCCCTTCTGGTTCTGTCTCGCCGCAGGGGGCACCATAACCATACCTTTCCCTTCCAGGTTCTGTCTCACTGTAGGGGCACCACTAACCATCTCTTCCCTTTCAGGTTCTGTCTCGCCGCAGGGGGCACCATTAACCACACCTTCCCTTTCAGGTTCTGTCTCGCCGCAGGGGGCACCATTAACCACACCTTCCCTTTCAGGTTCTGTCTCGCCACCGGGGGAACCGTTAACCACCTCTTCTCTTCAGGTTCTGGTCTCGCCACAGGGGGAACCGTTAACCATCTCTTCCTTTCAGGTTCTGTCTCGCCACAGGGGGAACCGTTAACCATCTCTTCCCTTTCAGGTTCTGTCTCGCCACAGGGGGAACCGTTAACCACACCTTCCCTCTTTGCATTTGTGCAATATACTGCATCAATGGAGGCCACAGTTCCTAGCCTAGTCCCTGGTCTTAGCGTAAGTGGCCGTGATGAAGGGTTTATGGCCCAGACGGTACAGCATCTATCAGTTACTGTGGTAACGGAATATGGCCAAAGTTAGAGAATCTGAAAACAGTGGGGCTTAATACAACATCCCCATGGACTTGCCCTAATCTTGAAATGACCCCTTTCAAGAAACACCTGAATGCGAGGGGATTACCGTCCGTTTTGCCAGGTGTACAGTTGCCTCCGGTCCACCTTCTGGGGTGGATTAGGCAAGTCAGTCTGGGTCGATGCATCCTCATAACTCCTTACCCAAGCTATATCTTCAGGGACTCTGTATCCGTGAAAACTACGGAGAACCTGTAGTCCCTCTAAAATCAGTTGGCCTGTGGATGAGTTTGCAGCCGATTTCAGGGTAAAGTTAATACGCCTGAGGAAATCAATTCCTAAAAGAAGGTCTCCCGGGAAATCCAGATCAGCTACGGTGGCCTGGTGAATAGAGTTAAGCCTTCTCCAAGCTTAAATGGCACAGAGACTTCCGATTCTGATCTGACAGCTTCCAGAAATACCTTTTAGAACCTTTTGCGAGGGCTGTTTGGGAAGTCATTACCGTCAATCATATCAAGGCACCAGGCTTAATTAGCGTAATTTCGGACCCAGTATCGATAAAACACATTATGGTGTTTCCGTTAGCTTTGCGTGCCAGTAGAGGCCGTCCGTTCCTCTCGCGTGCCCTCTCGGCCATGACTTTCAACCACTGGTGTCCCTTTCACTGTACCTAGCGAACTGGCTCCTTTCATTCCTGCCAGCGGGACTCGGAGCTCTGTCTCCCTGGCGTCGAGGAAAGGGACATTCTCGGGCCATATGGCCATTGTGGCCACATCTGAAGCACGTGTATAGCCCAGGCCTGGTAGGGGAGCGAGAAACAGCTGTAGCTCGGCACTCGTGGTTGCTGTGGGTGGTGCTTTTATGGAAATCGCACCATACATCTGATCTAGAGCGGCCTGGTGATGAAGCCATGGCTAAAGGGACAGCTTGAGGACTGGCTAATAAGGGACTGAGACTGTAAGAGTCCCTGGCTCGGTGTGGACGCTCGACAAAGCGACGTCGAAGCCTATCATCTTCCTCAGAAAGAGGGTTGGGCGACTGATGGCGGCCTGTAGAGTGGCTATGTCTAATGCCATTCCTCGAATTCCACACTCTCTGAGCGGTCTCAGCCAGTTGTTGTGAGGTGCAGTCGTCCTTAAGCACCAGAAAGTCCCTCAACCAATCTGGGACACCCGAAAGGAAGACCCTCCTTATTAGCTCTGTCGGGTCTCCTATGGCCTCTTTATGATCTCGGTACCCTTGGTAAACCGAGGCCTCAATCTGGAGGTAAAAATCCATTGGGGCCTGCAAGTCAGACATAGTATGATCGTACAGGACTTTATAAAAATCGGCTGCCGTGTACGTGCCCCTAAATTTTCTCCTTAACTCTCGTTTAAAGGAGTTCCAGTCTCTAATATGGTCGAAACCTTCAGAATTTATGATGGTTTCCGCTCGACCACGGCAGTTAGCCCTTGCTGCCCTGATAAACGCATCGCTAGTGGGAGGCCGAACCAAGTTCTCTATTGATCGAATCCAGGACTCGATCTCCTGGTTCCTTTTAAGAGGATCACAGGCCGAGGTCTCTCCTTTAAAATAAAGCACATTATCCCTGCTACTTATTACATACGAGATCAGATTATCAGACCCTAAAGATGTAGGGGCTCTCTGCAGGAGCTCTGGAGTATGTCCATCACTATTAGCGAAAGGAGGCTGCCTCACATACTCTGAGGAGGGCCCTACATGGAAAGCAGGTGGTGCCGACGATGGGTTGCATCTCCTGGCAGGTTTCGGGTAATATGCGCTCGGCTGAGGCTGCCTGTGGGAGTCATACCCACCAAAGCCAAAATCTGGACCATTAATACCCGAAGACACTGCCCTTTGTACCTGCATTTCTCGCCTTTCCAGTTCTCTTAACCTTCTGCTAAGCCTCCTTTCCCATTCTAAGAGCATATCCCAGGAAAAGCACTCAGTGATAGTTACCCTTTGTGGCCTCTCACCTTCAGGTGCTTCAGGGGCTACCTGTGGGGCAGTCACCTCTACAGGGGTCAAAGCCTGCCAAGCGGCATGCCTAGAGACCTCAAGCTCACTGGTCTGAGCTGCAACATCCTCATCTGCCTGATTATTGTGCAATCTATCCTCCAGCCTGCTTATCCTGTCACTACTGGATCGGGCCTTCTCATCACTCCTCCAAACCAACTCATTGATCCGGCTCATCAATTTCTGCTCATTTTGAACCATGAGGGTCACCATCCTCTGATAGAATTCCTCTATCATTGAGACTTCACCCTCCATTGCTGAGATTGCCTATCAGAGCCTTGAGCTAAAATAGGGAGGGATTCAGTAGACTGACTCCTGGAGGTGGGTCTATCAGCCGCGTTACTACCGTCCTTTTTGCCTGCCTTTCCCCTTATATTCATGACCTAATGTTCTGACAACACTTCACTATTCGCTAATCATTGTTTATCCTCACTTCTTTTCAATGGACTTTCCAACCACTCTGAATGCACTTAAAACCACTAATGAGATGCAGTATAATGACACCAACACGTGTTCACAACTAAGAAGCAGTTACAAAAACATTGAATTTAAAACTAAATGACACATTAAAAATACAAAAATTAAGCTAGCCGTTCAACAACTTTAATCCAAGTCCTTTGACTTAACAAATCAGATGCCAAAATACAATTTAGGAGTGGAATTAGAGCTCCTATGATCACCGTAACAAGGTCGAAAATACCAAACAACGCACGAATGATAACGTGACGAAGGCAGAGTCGAAGGGGACGAGAGCGAGAGAAGGAAGGAAGGCGGGAGCGAAGGCAAAGGGAGAGTCGAAGGGGACGAGAGCGAGAGAAGGGAGGAAGGCGGGAGCGAAGGCAAAGGCAGAGTCGAGGGGGACGAGAGCGAGAGAAGGAAGGAAGGCGGGAGCGAAGGCAAAGGCAGAGTCGAGGGGGACGAGAGCGAGAGAAGGGAGGAAAGCAAGAGCAAGGGCAAAGGCAGAGTCGAGGGGGACAAGAGCAAGAGAAGGGAAGAAGGCGGGAGCGAAGGCAAAGGCAGAGTCGAAGGGGACGAGAGCGAGAGAAGGGAGGAAGGCGGGTGCGAAGGCAAAGGCAGAGTCGAAGGGGACGAGAGCGAGAGAAGGGAGGAAGGCGGGAGCGAAGGCAAAGGCAGAGTCGAAGGGGACGAGAGCGAGAGAAGGGAGGAAGGCGGGAGCGAAGGCAAAGGCAGAGTCGAAGGGGACAAGAGCGAGAGAAGGGAGGAAGGCGGGAGCGAAGGCAAAGGCAGAGTCGAAGGGGACGAGAGCGAGAGAAGGGAGGAAGGCGGGAGCGAAGGCAAAGGCAGAGTCGAAGGGGACGAGAGCGAGAGAAGGGAGGAAGGCGGGAGCGAAGGCAAAGGCAGAGTCGAAGGGGACGAGAGCGAGAGAAGGGAGGAAGGCGGGAGCGAGGGCAAAGGCAGAGTCGAGGGGGACAAGAGCAAGAGAAGGGAGGAAGGCGGGAGCGAAGGCAAAGGCAGAGTCGAAGGGGACGAGAGCGAGAGAAGGGAGGAAGGCGGGAGCGAAGGCAAAGGCAGAGTCGAAGGGGACGAGAGCGAAAGAAGGGAGGAAGGCGGGAGCGAAGGCAAAGTCGAAAGCTAGAGAAAAGTAGAAAAGGGCGGAGATGAACAAGAAAAGAGGTTAAGACAACAGGCTAGGTACAAAAGCCAATCAAAATGTAAGCACAATACACGATGACAAATACTTTGACACGATCAAACAGGGCTTAAGACGGTTCACGTTCGGTACGGTAATATCACAGAAGTTACATATTGCATTGGAAGAGACTTCACAAAGATGTGGAGAAGTAGAAAAAACAGTATCCCTACTCCTAGCAGAGCCACACAAATGTTTAGCTGGAGTGCTTGAAGGCACACGCCTTGCTCTAAGCTCATAAAAATATATCTATACACAGAAAATAATGCGGCTCTCTAAAGCTACAAAATGCTAGCTAGGCTAGAGAAAAACTTCTAATTGCTGGACAGGACTTAACGTAGAGAGCAAGAGAGCTCATACGCAACCACATCCCACCGCTGCCACCAGATTTTTATGCGGGTGCCCTGTAAGGATATTTGTCATGGGGAAGCCCGGAAATACATCCACCCAAGCGGGGATGACGGCTTAGGGCCGGAAGAAAGAGGGAGGGGGCCCGTTCACTTCCCCTTAAGGAGACTAAGTCCCATTCCCCAGGTGCATGTCCCTTAAAGAGGGTCTGGTTGCGTTAGTTTAGTCCTGGTTTTTAAAATAATAAATAGTAAAAAGTATGAATAAAAGCATAAAATTGCCCAGTAGCAGATAGCTTAAAAGTTAAAACGCTTCAAAAAAAAGATTGATAAAAGAAAAAAAATCAAAGTAAAATAACATGGGCGTCTCTGGCTAGTGTTGGCCAGTGTATCTCCCTCACAGGATATTATTATACTAGCACGTCCAGCTTTGTCCTAACTGGCATGTAAGTCGAGTCAGTACAACCTTTCTTTAGCTGCTCCTGCGTCGCCACAAGGGTATTCCAGGGTAATCCAGGGAGGGTCAGAGAAACACCAAGTTCCAGAGACAACTGATTTATTTTCAGCTCGTCGGCTATTTATAGCCGGCGGCTATTGGCATGGAAAATATGTTTTTAGTTTGGACTTAAACAATACAAATCTTTTT
Source organism: Penaeus japonicus (assembly GCF_977035675.1). Classification (NCBI taxonomy): domain Eukaryota; kingdom Metazoa; phylum Arthropoda; class Malacostraca; order Decapoda; family Penaeidae; genus Penaeus; species Penaeus japonicus. The sequence continues at coordinate 22,822,918 of NW_028234405.1, read as the reverse complement.
AAAACTCATAAAGACATTTAAAAACTCCATTATTTTACAATATTGTTCCACATAAAAAACAACAACATAAAACTGGCAAATACAGCTTTAAAACAGCTTTAAAATAGGAAAAACGTAAGAGCAGAAATATAAAATCAACCAAATGGCTCACTGTAACTTTAACAATAAAACACAAATATCACATAAAAGGAAATTATTAAACATAACATTGCAAATACGAAATGAATTAAAAAGACAAATATACAATACAAAGATACCCAGGCAAAGCGGGTGACGTGGCCGCCGTGGCCCGTAAAAACAATCTATCATAAATACTATTAAAATAAATTCAAAATAAGAAGTAAGTGACCCACCCTTCTAAGAGTTAAAATCTACTAAACTATTAAGTAAAATGACTGCCTTAAGAAAGAGATCTAGTTTTAATGATGGTCACTGATACCGAGACTAAAGAAAATAGATAAAGAATAAAATAATATAACCTGTTGCTCAATTAAACAAAATAAGACAAAAAGTATTGTAATTCCCACTTTTATTTACACATTAATATAAAATATAACATAAGGTAAATAAAAAGAAACACAAAGCACAAACAATATTCGCACCCCCAGTGCGTGACCCACGGGGTCGAGGCTTCATATTGGCTCAGGGGGCTGAGTTCCAAAATCGGATTTATACAATTTTAACATCTCAGGCAAATGGTTCATGGCCTATTCCCCAGTTTAGGCGTGGGTGCAAGTGTATGTGCATGTGGAGTCGTCCTGGCGATGTTTCACGAACCTCCCTGGATTCCATACGGCCCTGAAAACAGGATTAGGTCGGGGGGGGGGGGGGG
>NW_028234405.1:22817086-22819586 GCF_977035675.1 Penaeus japonicus | reverse complement strand
ATAAGAGAATAAAGTTATCAAAATCTTGTTGAAACCCTTATTGTGAGACACCATTACAATATATATATATATATAAAAGCATATATATGTGCATATATATGTATATATATATATATATGCATTTATATACATATATATGCATTTATATACATATATATGCATATATATGTATATATATATAAGCATATATATCTGCATATATATGTATATATATATGCATATCTCTCACTCTCTCTCTCTCTCTATATATATATATATGTGTGTGTGTGTGTGTGCGTGTGTGTGTGTGCGCGTGTTTGTATTTGTGAGTGTGTATTTATGTATATATGTATGTATGTACAAGTAATAACAATTTTATTACTAGACAAATGATGATTAGATCATAATAGAGCAGTAGTCATATGTACTGTGGTTATGGTGATGGTAATACTATCACCAATAATATATATAGCAGTATTAGTAGTAGTTGTGGCATTAAAAGCAGTAGCAACAGTATCAACTGCGTCATCAGCGGAAGCATTAGCAACAGTTGTAGTAGTTAAATTTCGGTTGTCCGGTAGTTTTTTGCGATTCAGTGAATTTCTAGGCAATAAGATCCAAATACTTCCTGTAATGCACTGTGTTATTGAGATTACTCCATCGATAAGGTAATGGAGCAGTGTCAATAAACACAAGTTGCCTGTGGTAGCTATAGCCAATGCGGATGATTGTGGTGTCACAGCCACCCAAGCAGCAAGGAAGCAAAGCGATTAACATCAGAGTCAAATCCCTGTCACGTGTTCAGGTGAGGCTCCTCCTGCAAGCGCTATTTAGTCAAATAAGATTTTCAATAACGTGCCATAATAGAGTTAAAATCAATGGTGAGTATGGATTTACTTATCGATAATTAATCTTGTAACTGCATCTTCACATATGTTAAAACTATCTCCACATATTTGACACACTTATATTTCTATATTATTCATGGTCGCCTTCAAACATTAGTGACGTTGAATAATAAAGTCTAGCGTCAATTATCCATGTTAAGATGTATTTCATAGGTATTTATCATCTTATATATGTCTCTACTTTGAGATACTATAGGAAATATGTACTCTAAATCTCAACCAATTATTATTTTGGGGGGTATAAAAATGTTTATTTTTTACTTGTATCTTCAGTAATTTCTGGGTAATTGTAATGTGTGCATGGAAGCAAAGTTGCAGTCTGTGGTAAAGTCGTAACATTTCCAACCTGAGAATTAATATATTATCATAGTATCAATAAAAAAATATATTAAAATTATGATCTAGCCAATTTGGAAAGTATATGTAATGCTCATCTGATGTGCATAACTCTGCGTAAATACCCGTCACTAGAATGATTAAACAAATGAGATTAAAGATAATATGATTATTCAACTTAGAACATTGAATATATCAACTGACTAGTACATGACGCGTAAACACTGATCAACTTACAAAAGGACTATAATAACTAACATTAATCTACATTGTTTCTGGTAGTCATAAACGCCTCCATTTTCTCCAACCGCTTGATACAAAGAAGAATAAAAGAAATAATAGGACGGCGGGCAATGTGCTCGTCGTTTACCCTCTGAAATTAGTGGTACATACTGTAGCTTTGAGAAACATGTGTTTGGGTATTTATGTGTATGTAGGTCTCTCTTTCTCTCTCTCTCTCTGTATATATATATATATATATATATATATATATATATATATATATATGTATATATATATAAATACATATATATATATAAATACATACATATATATATACATATATATGTATATATATCTATATATATATAAACATACATATTTATACATACATATATATATATAAATATATATATATATATATATATATATATATATATATATTATATGTATATATATATATTGTATATATATGTATGTATATATATATATATAATATATACACACACACACACAACACACACACACACGCACACGCACACGCACACATACACACACACACACACACGCACACGCACACACGTACACACGTACACACGCACACACACACACACACACACACACACGCACACGCACACGCACACGCACACACACACACACACATATATATATATATATATATATATATATATATATATATATATATATGTGTGTGTGTGTGTGTGTGTGTTTGTGTATATGTATTGTAAATAAATGCAAGGTGTCTAGTGAACAGTCCTGTAATGTACTGGTATAGGTAAAACAGCAAATCTTTGATTAATTGTTATCTACAAGTACATGTGGGGGGAGGGGGGGGGGCAATGAGTAGAGTGATTTGAAATGAACCATGTCGACAGGACAGGTAATCCGCATGTGATGTGATGGTGTCTTAGTAGGTCAAATAGCCCAAGATCTTGATTCAAATCTAGGAGTTTACTTAAGATGAAAGGAAATAGGGAAAGCTTATAGAGTGGTTTCAAAGGGTTAGAAGGATACAGATGTGGAAGTGAAGAGGTGTA
>NW_028234405.1:22807086-22809586 GCF_977035675.1 Penaeus japonicus | reverse complement strand
GTAATGATAATAATAATGGAAATTATTGAAGTTTTTGAACAATGATCACAATGAATACAATCACTGCTACCAAAAAATAGTAATAATGATAAAACCGTCATAGTAACCATGATCATTGTACTATAAAATGAAATAACACCAACACCAATGCTGAGGTTTCTGGATGTGATGAGGGAGATGCAGAAAACAGAGGCCAGAGGATAAATCGTTGTTAGCGACCCCGAGATCAACCGAATTATAACAATATAAAATATACAATTAAATGCTAAAAATGATAAAGGTAATAATGATAATGATGATAACAATAATGGAAATAATGATGAAACAATATTGATGATCATGATAATTTGGATAATAATAATAGCAACAGTAAGGATAATAATGATTTGGACGGCAATAGTGACGATGATGATAATGATAATGCTAATAATAATGGACATGGAGAGAAAAATAAGAATCATAATGATAATGCCCATGATGATTATGACAATGATAATGATTCAATAACAAAACAACAATAATCGTGATAATCATGAATATGGTAATGCTAAGAATAAGCTAGATATGCGGAGCAGATGCTTCGCCGGGCTTCTATGCACTGAGACGAGCCCGTCTGTATCAGCGTGTGCTGACTCGTGAGATAATGTGCCAACGAGCATTGACTCGACCTGAACATTATAACAATAATGATGATTATAATAATAATATTGATAATGGTGATGGTGATGATTATAATAATGACAATAATAATAATGATGGTAATGGTAATTATAATAGTAGTAATGTTATTGATAATTGCGTAAAAATAAGAATGATAATGATAAAAAAATAATGATAATCATGATAATAATAGTGATAGTAATACTGATATCTTATCCTTATCATCATTATTACTATTTATAATAATGATAATGGTAATAATACTAATAATGATGATGATTGTAATAGTAATAACAAGGATAATGATAAAAGTGATAATGATAATATTCACATTATGATAATTATACTGATAATACAATAATGATAATAATAATGATGATAATGATAGTAAAAGAAATAATGACATTGATGATAGTAGTGATAATAATGATAATAATAATAATGCAAAAGAAAAAAAAATAAATAAAAAACAATAATAATAATAATTATAAATACGATAATAATAATAATGATGATAACAATAACATTAAAAACAATAACAACTGCATTGATATTGAAAATCATGACATGGATAATGATACTAAGAAAAATATGTTAGGAGGAACAATGACAATAACAACAAAAATGATAGTAGCAATATTGAAAATGATAATGACAATCATGATAATGTTAACATCATAATGATGTGATAATGGAAATGAATAAGATAAATGTGAGAATCCAATAAGGATGATAATAATGATATCATTTGTGAGCATTATAATGGTGATAATAACGATGGTGTTGATATCATTATCGGGAATATTTATTACAGCAATAACAACATAAACAGTTACAACATCAGGACAGAGACTTGCGTCATTCATTTTCTTGTTATCAGTCGCTCTTTTGCGAAATCAGTGTAACTCTCTCAACGTTTCTTAGAAAATGTCGCTCAATTTTCCCGGAAAGAAAAAAAAAAGGAAAACCTATTGAAGACTTGAAAAGATTTCAGGAAAAGGACTGAAGAGCAGTTGGTAGAAACAGGAGAGCAAGTATATAAGAAAGGAATATGTCTGTATAATAAAAGTTTTGATTATAATGATAATACCGATAATGATAATGTTAATAATGATACTAATTATGATATAAACGATGATGATAATCACAATATTAACAATGATTGTGATAATACGAATGATGATGATGAAAATAGTAATACTGATAACAATAATGATTATAATGATAATGATAATTATTATTATCAATATCATATGCGCACAAACATTATGTATGGGTGGGTGGGTGCATGAGAGCGATGCGGAAAGAGAAAGAGATACTGAGCGAGACATAAATAGAGAGAGAGAAAGAGAGAGAGAGGGTGGGATGGAAATAGGCAGAAAGAAAAAGAGTGGGGTGGGGGAAGAGGCAGAATGAGAGAGATACACATAAACACACACTTCCCAAAAATGAGAGGCGGTGAAAGGGTAGAAAACGAGCTTGATTTAGGAATACGCCACGACCCTTCAGGCAGTGGTAGGGGAATATGAACCTTTGTAGCCCAGTCATAGGGACGAGAGTCGCTTGTCCATGAATGATTCCTGCGCGAGACTTTGTAACTCGGGGTTTCCAGTTTCGTTCATTGCAAATAATTCTGTTTATAGAACATTTCATATTCATGGTGTTCATTCATGCCACAACGACGTCGCGCCGGTTGTGGAGAAGGGATTGTGAGAGAAAGACTTTGGTCAATAAGATCATACATGTGGCCAACCAGCGCTCGGTATCGCTCGGAAGGCAATTACTGTGTAGACTTGCAATTCTAGTGATTTTGTCGATTGAGATTGAATATGAGTGCAAT
>NW_028234405.1:22797086-22799586 GCF_977035675.1 Penaeus japonicus | reverse complement strand
ATCAACTTGAATAACAAATGGCTTATCTAAATTTGGACCCCTCAGTCCACATTTAGAGAGTAATATTGACTTGAGTCTTTCAAATGCCTCTTGACAACTTTGGGTCCACTCAAAATTCTGCTTGGGATTGACTAGATCTATTAGAGGCTTAGCAACATCAGCGAGGTTAGGGCAAAACCTGCGAAGATAACCAGTCATGCCCCCCCCCCCCAAAAAAAAAAACAAAAAAAAAAAACGCTGGAATCCTTTACGATTAATAGGAATAGGCACTGAGTTTAGTCTTGGGCTTCAATTTTGGATTGGATAGGGGCTACAGTACCATGTTCAATCTCATGGCCTAAAAGTGTTAGCTGTGCGTTCCTCAGATGCTTGAACAGACTTTTCAACAGTGTAATATGTTCATTCCAAGAGGAGGTGAACATTATGACAGCATCAAGATATGCTCGAATGCCATCCAAACCCCCAGTAACACCTGACATTAAATGCTGAAAGGTAGGGGGCACTTTACGCATACCACTCGCAGCGCCTATTATGTCATCATGAGCAAGTGAAAATCCATCGGCACGACAAAGAGCATTAACTTACGATAATCTGTGTACATACGCATGCTACCGTCTGACCTGGGAACCAGCACACGTGGAGTGCCTATTTACTGTCACTTAGCTAGGCTAACTTATTCTCAATTAAAAACTTTACCTCTTTTTGGAGGATGTCAGTATTTCTGGGTGGCGTCCCGATATGGTGCTTGTCTTTCTGGGGTAGTACATCTACCAGCACATCATGGGTTGCCACTGGATTGGGTGGTGGCATATCACCGAAGACGTCTTGGAATTCCTGTAGAGGACTCCTAATATCCATCTCCTGGTCCTGTGATAAAAGGTACAATTTAGGGTGAGGATTTCCTAATACATAAGAATTGTTCTACTTTGTCTCTCTAACTCTCCAAAGTCATCATATCCACATGACTCCTCAAAATTACCATCAGGTAACCACACGGCACACCACCTCATCTTTGTTGCTGGAATGAATTTCAACAGGTTGACATGCACTAATCTCTTACCCTATCTGGATCCTGGAACTTCAGTCACATAATTCTGATCACTCACTTTGCTTAGGACCTTAAATGGGCCTTAATAGTTTGCCTGAAAGGGACACTTCCTGGTGGGCAAGAACAGCGCCACATCGTCCCCAACATCAAATTGTCTATCGGCAATGTTTTTATCCTACTGGACTTCCATCTTTTCTTGGGAATCTTTCAAGTTCTGCATAGCAAATGTGAATGTTTCAGGTTTTCCTTTAGGTTTATAAGATATTCAGATAAAACTGTATGCCTACTAATATCAATCATGTTTCATGCAAAAGCTTTTAAGGACCTCTAATATCTCGTAGGGCGAGAATTCCCAACTAGATTGGTTTATGCATCTTAAAGCATGTAACAAGAATGGCATACCTGTACCCCACTCATTACCAGGTTCAATACAGTGCTTTGTGACCTTGTTGTTCTTAAAAGAGTGATGGACCTTGACTCTCATGATGTTAAGCAGATGATAATTGAGTACACATAACTTCTTTCAATAACTTTGAAGTGAAGTTACTACCCTGGTCTGATTGGTACGGCCGAACCAGACAGCATTGCTGAAATACCAGGCCAATAGAAATATCTCATCCCTTTATCAGCTCTCACGCCGAAATGGCCACCTATATTATCATGAGCTAAACTCAGCACATTCATTCGATAACACTTAAGAACTACGATGCAACTCACTCCAAGACAAATTTTCTCATCGGAACATCACCTTTGATATAATTCAAATTCAAATTCAAAAACTTTATTCCATAAATTACAATGGTTATTCTTAATACATATATACAATACATCTGTTTAATACGATGTCACAATTGACAATTTAGGAAATGTTCTTTTGATTTTGTTTTGAATTTATTTAGGTTAGTGATGTCTTTAACATTATGAGGTAGTAGGTTCCAGGTCATGGATCCACGTATTAGTATTTGGCGTGTCCCTATTTCTGTGTGTGATCTTTTGACATATAGAGAATTTACTTGTCGAGTTCGAACACCTGATGTGTTCCCCACAGTTTGTAAGGGCAGGATACATTGTGGATAATTCCCATGAATGATTTTATGAATAAAAATACATGTATCATAACTGCATTTGGCTTGAATTTTTAACCATTTAAGTTGAATAATGTGTGGGGTGATATGATCGAACTTTCTAAAAATACCCAATGCAACTCTTGCAGCAAAGTTTTGTAGTCTTTGTGCTTTCTGCGTTAGGGTTTTGTTAATAGAGCCCCAAATATTTAAACAATAATTAATGATGCTTAGTGCTAGAGTTTGAACAACCATGATTAAGATATATTAATGCTCCCATTACCTTTCTATGTATATTATCAACATGGGATTCAAACGTCATATATCTGTCGAAGTGTACTCCTAGATATTTTACTGAAGTGCTTGGTTTAATTTGGTAGCCTTCGAA
>NW_028234405.1:22777086-22779586 GCF_977035675.1 Penaeus japonicus | reverse complement strand
CGATATATATATCCAGCCCACTGCCACTTTTTCTTTTTAATGCTCTTGAGTATATCCTCTACCTTTGTTTGTTGCCTGATCCATGTGGCTCTTTTCTTGGCTCTTAAGCTAACTCCTAGCATAAGCCTTTCCATTCCTCTTTGAGCACTTACTAATTTCCTCTCGAGCGCTTTGGTGATAGACCATGTTTCAGACCCATATGTCATGACGGGGAGGACACATTGGTTAAAATTCTTTCTCTATAGACATAGTGGCAGACGACCTCGTAATATATTACTATGTGTACCGAAGGCACTCCAACCTAGCCTGATTCGCCGTTTTATCTCGGCTTCGCAGGACGTACTCGTCTTGATGAGATGCCCTAGGTATACATACTCGTTCACTGCTTCTAGTACCTCGCCCTGTATTTGTATTTGCTTAACTAGGGTTCGACTGTTGAACATGATTTTAGTCTTTTTCATGTTCATTTTAAGGCCAATCTTCAGACTTTCCCTATTTAAATCGCTTAGTAATTGTTGTAGTTCATCTGCTGACTCGCCGAAAAGAACAATGTCATCTGCAAATCTTAGATTGCTTAAGTGCTCATTCCCTATTTTAATCCCTTTCTCCTTCCAATCTAACTTCTTGAATACTTCCTCCAAGCAAGCTGTAAACAGCTTCGGTGAGATGGTGTCGCCCTGCCTAACACCCTTTTTTATTGGTATTTTATTGGTTTCTGCGTGTATTTTGATGGTCGCTGTACCATCTCTATATATATCCTCTAATAATCTGCAATATATTTCCTCTACTCCTTGTTTACGAATTGCATCTAGTACTGCAGATATCTGTACCGAATCGAATGCCTTTTCATAATCTACGAATGCCATACACAGGGGCTTCCTATATTCGTTTGTTTTCTCTTTTATTTGGGCTAGTGTGTGGATATGGTCTGTAGTTGAGAATCCGCTGCGGAACCCTGCCTGTTACCTGGGTTGTTTTGAATCTAATGTATTGATGATATGGGCTGTGATGATTTTTGTGAACAGTTTGTAGATTACTGAAAGGAGGCTTGTGTCCCCCTATTTGTGTATTAACATTATTATTGCATTTTTCCAGGATTTCGGAGTTTTACCGACACTTAGACATCTGTTAAAAATATTGGCCAGTTTTACTGACGCAATATCTCCTGCATCTTGAATAAGATCTACACTAATGCCGTCTTCTCCTTGTATTTTTCCTGTTTTCATGCCTTTTAGTGCCCTATTTACTTCCTCTATCGTAATGCTTGGAACGTCTCCAATGGTTGTGTTAGTATAAGTCGTTTGAGTGGTATAAGTCGCGATAGAAGTCTTCTATTACTTTGATAATTTCATTTTTGTTGTATGTCACCTCTCTGTTAGGTTTCTTTATTGCATACATTTGGTTCTTCCCTATTCCGAGCCTCCTCATTGTTGCCTTAAGGCTGGTGCCGGCAAGCAGAGCTTCATTTATTTTTTTATGTTAAATTTGCATACATCCTCTTTCTTTTTTCTTGTTTATCGTCTTAGTTAGCTCTGCTGATTCTACCTTGTCTCTGATTGATGTTATTTTCATGTCCCTATGCTGTTTCATAAGCTTTTTTTGTCTTTACCGAAAGCTTACTGAACTTTTATTTTTCGTCTTTACCCCCTATTTCAAGTGCAGCTTCCTTTATTATCTTACTGAATTTGGTCGTTCAATTGGTCTATGTCAAGATCTTCTTCGAGAGTTGAGTATTTGTTTCGGATGTTAATACTGAATTCTGTCGTCCTATTCTTAATGTTAGTTAGATTAACATGAGGCTTCTGTATGAGCTTATTTCGTTCCCTTCTTAGCTGTAATTTTACTCTACTTCTGACCAGTCTATGGTCGCTACCGACAGTTACTTTATTGATAACGGTTACGTGTTGTACAATGTCGCGCCTATTGATGATTATGACTTTTTTTTTTTTTTTTTTTTTTTTTTTTTTTTGCCGGATGGCGATTTCCATGTCCATTTCCTCCCGGGTCTCTTTTCGAAGAATGTATGCATAATTTTAAGGGATCGAGCTTCAGCAAATTCTATTAGCCTTTGCCCTCTCTCATTTCTGGTGCCTATTCCGTGTTTCCCAACCGAGGTTTCTCCATCTTCCCTTATTCCTATCTTGGCATTAAAATCCCTTATACTCATGGTAAAATGGGTTTTTTACTCTATCGGTAGCTGCTTGCACATCTTCATAGAAGCTCTCTATCTCCTCATCACTATGACTGCCGGTAGGAGCGTATACTTGGATAATTTTTAGATTATATCTGTTGTTTAGTTTCAGTATTACAGAAACTACTCTTTTACTCACACTGTAGAATTCCCTAATATTCTTTTCGAGGCGCTTGTGAACTAAGAAACCTACTCCTAATTCTTGTTTGCTGTCGAGGGGTTTACCTCTCCAATATAGTAAGTGACCATCATTTAGTAATTTCTGTTCTTCGCCTAGTCTTCTAACTTCAGAAAGTCCCACAATATCCC
>NW_028234405.1:22769586-22772086 GCF_977035675.1 Penaeus japonicus | reverse complement strand
CATGTATCGGATTATTGTGACATAGTGTCTACAATTCGAAGTTTTGTTTTAGAATATGCCAGGTCACCAATACTGACCTATTTTTTAGATAAAAAAAATAAAAATAAAAAAATAAAGGAAATATTAGTTTCCCTGTCTCTTCCATCCAAAGATTGTGGCAATTTACCTCCGTCCGTATTTTACTCTCATAGCCTCATTTATCATGACAGTGGATCTGTGCTGACGTAGGTGTGCTAGACTAGCATCACTGTTTCACAAGGAAAATAAAACGATATGATACGTCTGCCTACCACCTTATTTTGTTATATTTGTGTAAACTAAGTGTATTTTTTGTTCATTGAAACGCCTGGTAATAGTTCACCGTTTCGTGTATTATGTATTTAGTCGCTCATTATACTAATTGCTTTCTGCGTCTATTATTTTATTACTATTTTTCAAATTAATTTTTTGCTTGTTATTTTGTACCATTTGGCTTGCAGCAAAAAATAAGATAATGTTTATCTGTTTATCTATTAATTACCTTTCCTTGTTCAAGAAACTTATTCTGTATAAAATACATATACACGTTGGATTACAAAATTAGGCAGTAATGATGCAGTATATCTATAGCATTATAAACAAAATATTTCATTCATACCTTCGTCGCCCTACTATTAGTTAATAGTTTCATCAAATTATCAAAGCAGCGAGCCACTTTTTCCCAACAATATCACAGGAATTCAGACAGGCCGTACCCAGAGTCCGGGCTAATAACGTTAAGTGGGCCAGGTAGAATTTACTCGTTCTTTTGAATCCATTGTCTGAATTACCAGTAATGATATCCAGATTGTTTTTATTCTCATAATTTTGTATCTTCGTCATATTCTGTTTCTGTTCTTCACATTGTCCATCTGCTCTTTATCTATGTGTTTGATTTTACTGAACGCCGTTACGCCACCTCTATCTGATATATACCATGGAGTAACTTAATGGGAGTCTTTACCAAATAATCCTCTCGACCAAATATCTTTCTGGGGCTGTATTCATTAACATACGATGGTAAGGCATTTGCCAGTGCGTTTACCAGTCATGGCAAAGTGGGATTTATTAAGCGATGATAAGTCGCCTGGTAAGGGTAAATCGACTTTATCACCGTAATTTGATGGTAACTCTGGCAAATCAATTCCGCCAATCAGCGAGCGCCTTACAGGATTCTTTAGGCTCCTTTGACCAATCCCGTGACATGTAAACAAAGCCTGATCCAGCTGCGATATATTCTTGTTTCAAGAAAGAAACGATAAAGATTTCTATATAAATTAATTTCCTTGAAAGCATATTCTATTGCATGATCTTATGGGTCATATATAATTTATTGGTTTTCAAAACATACTTTTTTCTCTTTTTTATAAATTGCAGTCAAAAGAAAAGAAGCAACGGCTCCACGCAATGGTGGTGTTATTTGTATCAACGTTTTCCAAAAAAGAAATGCCAATTAAACCCTTCAAATGAGTAAGATTATGAATATTTGCATGTAAATTAATGCAAACACAAAAATAATTTATATATTTATATGTTTACTGTTTTCAACTATGCCATTAAGATAAAATGTTTGAATTTGTCAAATTATTAATTCCATGTATTATTTTCAGTTATTGTAGGCCTATGACATAATAGGTGTACATAATAACTAAAGTGTCGCCTTAAATGTTGATTTTTACTGAGATAAAGCCTGAAGAGTGAGTCGTCGCTGTAGTTGCCAGTGGACATACCAGTGCTCCATCCACTGGTAAATTTAGCATTGTATCTACCATGGTAAGTTGTTCATAAATACCGATGCGGTCTGTTTACCATGATAATTGTAGTTACCAGCGTATTTATCATGGTAAGTGCGTTGATGGATCCAGCCCCTGGATTGTATTACTGACTTCTTCTAGATTGATAAGCTAAAATGGAACCATTGGCTTAATGACCTTGGAATGTACCGCTGATTAATAGCTAATGAATCCAAGAAAGGAAGCTGACGTCTGTGCGCTTATGGGCCATACTTAGTATCTATGGCTCTAATATACTATAATAGAATAGAATAGAATACTAACTGATGGCTCTAATATACCCAAGACTGCTCAAAATGTAAAATACTTCATTAAAAATTACTTGGTACATAAAAAATAAATCGTAACAATACTACAGCCTCTCCCATCCCACTTAGAGACGGACAGGGATGATACCCATGTTTAACTTAATGTTCTTTCGTAATGTAGAAAACATTTCCCTTTGTTGTACTCTTTCCACAGTGAAAAATTCTCACTTTACGAAATTTTAATGTGTTTTATCTTGTACTGTAATGTACCATAATCTACAATAGTCATAATTCTGTATGTTTAACAAGGAAAATACAAATAATTGTAAAATCGCTAGGTATAGCCAGATTGCATATTAAAAAGCTAGGAAAAAAAACTAGCAGCCAGATTAAACATTTACTTGCCAGATTACAGTCAAGCGCCATCGCTGGCGTGCGAAC
>NW_028234405.1:22762086-22764586 GCF_977035675.1 Penaeus japonicus | reverse complement strand
ATTGTCCGTGAAAATTCGCTATCACTGCTCTGCTAAGAGCACATAGGTAAGTTCCATGACATCTCATAAGGCATCTGGTTGGACAATTCTTTTAGCGGGTCGAGTAGCCGATCGGTCTCACCACCGTACCTGTCAATCTCATGGTGCAGGTTCGAGTCCAGGTCAGGGAGGTAAAATTTGTATAAAAGAGAGATTGATATTTGGCGAGACAATGATGTATACGAGGAGGTGGATGAGGAGGGCCAGGAAGCATTATCGGTTCGGTGGATTATGACAAAGTTGGAAAATTGGTATTAAGACACGTTTAGTAGCAAGAGGTTTTGAAGAGGCCACAGAGACTTCAAAAATACTCCCCTACTTGTTCCAAGGAAGCGGTGCGGTTGTTACTCTGACTGTCTTCTATGAATTGTTGGAATTGCTATACAGTGGATGTAAAGGCTGCCTACCTGCAAGGCAACAAACTTGTACATTTACGCTCTCCGCCGGAGTTTGCAGATGGGTGGTTCTGGAGACTGAGAAAAACAGTATAAGGGTTGCATGCTGCTGCTAGACATTGGTATCTGAGACTGAAAAGTCAACTGTTATGTCTTGGAGGAAAGGAATTATCACTGGATTGAGCTTTACTCTAGTTTCATAATGGTAAAGCTAAGGGCGTGGTGTATATTTACGTTGATGATTTTCTGTCGGCAGAGTTCAAGAAACAAGGGATTGACCCTTTGGTTCATACATTTCTCATAGGAGGTTCAGAGTCCAAGGCTTTCAAATGTGTGGGTCTTAATGTATCTAGCAGGGACAGTAGAATTACCATTGACTAATATCTGTATACTTCAACGGGAAGAAGTGACGCGAACTCAATATTTCATACAAATACAATTCATAATTTTCATGTCTTCATAACTATTATGAAAATCATAATTCTTGAGTAAAAGCTTAAGTATATGCAAAAAATAATCGAACGCCATCATGAAAGATATGTTTATACTGTCGCTCAGTTCGGGGCATCGGGGCGCCCGGCGTTCGAAATAAGATTGTTCCAGATAGAAGAGCAATGCATGTTATTATTAGTATTATTGTTATCATTACCAATGATGATATTATAATTATAATTGATATTATTTATATAATTGTTTTTGTTATTTTCAGTAGTAGCAATTGTGGTAGTAATAGTAGTGGTAGTGGTAGTAATAATACTATTGTTTTTATTATCATCATCATAATCATCATCATCATCATCGTCATCGTCATCATCCCCATTATCTTTTCCATCATCATCATCGTCATCGTCATCATCGTCATCGTCATCATCCTCATCCTCATTATCTTTTCCATCATCATCATCAACACTATTATTATTATTATTATTATCATTATTATTATTAATATTATAGTTATTATTATTACTACCATTACTACTGATGTTGTGAACGTAATGATTGTTATCATTATTATTATCCTTATCATTATTTATTACCATTATTGTAATTGTTATCAACATTAGTACTATTAGGAGTAGTAATTGTAAAAGTAAAGTTGTTTTGTTTATTTTGCTGTTGTTGCAATCATCATTGTTGTTGGTTTTGTTATTATTGTTATTTGTGTTATCATTGTTTTTATTATTGTTATTATCATTATTATTATCGTCATCATTATTATCATTATCTATTTCATTAACATTATCATTATTAATATTACTGTTGATTTTATCGTTATTGTTATTATTATTGTAATTACAAAACATGAGTTTAGTATCATTTCATTGGTAGGCAGGCAGAAGAATTAGTGTATTGCCACATGTTGACCAAAATCACTAAGCAATATAATCATGATGAAGATATGCATTATATAATACATACGGTAAATAGTATTTGCATAAATAGCATTAATATTAATTGCATAATTAAAAACCGAGCATCGTAATACAGGGATGAATGTATTATGCATTTGAGGGAATATTTTCTCTACTTTACTGCATGCTTAGTCACTTTAACAAGGTAGTAATTATCAAGAGGCAAAGCGAAGATCACACTTAACATAATTGCCATCCTTTGTTTAATGAACATTCTAAATAGGTTTGCATTTTCCCAAGGCGGAATGAATAGGTTACCACATTCGCCTTTTATGCCTAGTTTGGCTGCACCGCATTGCGTTTACAAACATGGACACGCACACACACACACATACAGAAGATAAAGAGAGGGGGAAGAGAAAAGAGAAGAAAGAAGAGAGAGAAAGAAAGAGGAGGAGAAGGGAGGGAGAGAGAGAGAGAGAGAGAGAGAGAGAGAGAGAGAGAGAGAGAGAGAGAGAGAGAGAGAGAGAGAGAGAGAGAGAGAGGGGGGGGGGGGAGGAGGGAGGGAGGGAGGGAGGGAGAGAGAGAGAGAGAGAGAGAGAGAGAGAGAGAGAGAGAGAGAGAGAGAGAGAGAGAGAGAGAGAGAGAGAGAGAGAGAGAGAGAGAGAGAAGGAGGGAGAGAGAGAGAAACAAAGAGAAATAGAGAGAGAGTAG
>NW_028234405.1:22679586-22682086 GCF_977035675.1 Penaeus japonicus | reverse complement strand
CTAACCCATCCAATCATCTATTTATTCATCAAACCCATCCTTCCATTCATTCATCAGCTCACCCGTCCCTTAGTATTCCCTTCGGACCCCCCTCCCCCCCCCATATTCACACAATGTCTTTTGACTTCGCCTTCCCCTTCCGCAAACACATCTGCCAAGTCACAGTCGATGAATTTTCACCCTTACAGCAGATACAATGTTTACATGAGGATTAACCACACGTGTACAAACCGATTTCCCTTCCCAATAGATTAAGACGAAAGATGTTCATTCACATTTCTCATTGCGCGTATTTTCGCGTATGATAGGATATGATGAATTATATATATATATATATATATATATATATATATATATATATATATATATGTATATATTTGTATATATATGTATATATATATATATATATATATATATATATATATATATATGTATATATATATGTGTATATATATATATATACATATACATATATATATATATATAGATATATATATATATATATATATATATATATGTGTGTGTGTGTGTGCATATGTATGCATACATACATATATATATATATATATATATATATATATACTTATATATATATGTATATGTATATCTATCTATGTATATATATATATATATATATATATATGTGTGTGTGTGTGTGTGTGTGTGTGTGTGTGTGTGTGTGTGTGTGTATGTGTGTGTGTGTGTTTATGTATGGATCTATTTATCTATCTATATCTATATCTATCTATAAATATGTAAAGGTATGTATATATATATACATATATATATACATACATACATGTATACATACATACATATATATGTATATATATATGTATATATATATATTTTTTTTTATCTATTTATATATAGATATATATATCATGCACACACACACACACACACACACACACACACACACACACACACACACACATATATATATATATATATATATATATATATATATATATATATATATATATATATATTTCTATGTAGCCGCAACAACACTCAAACTGCAGATCCTGCAAGGTAACAGTGAAAGCTGTTCCGAGAGAGAATATAAACATATTTTACGAACCTACAAACTCGTATGAGGTATTTTTGTGAGAAGATGCTTTGACTAGTAAAATGGGTATGAAATTAGTATCTTACAATTGTTAATCAATTAAACGGAATGCTCAGCATGTACAGGCATTGCGTGAAAGCTATGACATAACATACCTCCCTTTTTCTTGCAAATATTGGTATAGACTTTGCTTGTTATGGTACACCACTAGTAGATTTGTCCGCATGACTTGTTACTGACAGATCTTACGGTGGCGTTCCTTTTCTTTGTAGAAAAATGAATTAGTGTGCCATAGGCACAAACGTATGGCACAATGTTGCAATGTATTGTTATGATATTAGGGGAAATTATCAGAGAATAATTGAGTGTTACTTGCCGTATGATAAAAGGAATAATAACGCTAAATAGGACCAACATCTATCCAAAATTCATTATTTGCTATATGATCCTTCTAACGATAATGTCATGGCTATTGGTGACTACAATGCGCAAACCCCTCCTGGGTTTGATGGAGGATTCTGGCGTTGTTGATTGAGCTACGTAAGGTGTAGAAATTAGCAACTTTTTGCAGATGCATGCCGTGTTAAGGTGTCGCAGACAATTTCTGAAGTGGAAAACACCGTCAGTCTCTTAAGATGTCTGGTCATGGTAATGTTCAAGGCATCTCAGTATCTCATGCAATTTGCTTTATCCGTTTAATGTTTATATCACATAGGATGAACTTTCTA
This sequence comes from Penaeus japonicus, assembly GCF_977035675.1. Classification (NCBI taxonomy): domain Eukaryota; kingdom Metazoa; phylum Arthropoda; class Malacostraca; order Decapoda; family Penaeidae; genus Penaeus; species Penaeus japonicus. The sequence goes on along the minus strand of NW_028234405.1, from coordinate 22,680,286 downwards.
CAAAAACGACTAGCCACAAAATCGGATGTTAAATTAGTGATTAACTTGCAAATCACTCAATTTACGCTGATGGCATTATTATATTTTGACCTTCATTACTTGGAGATTACAAACGCTGCTCAATGAATATACTGATTACATAACAACTGTTATCCTCACCCTAAACATCGGTAAACAGGGCGTGTATTAAGTCGCATATCTAGGAAATATGTTCACTTACACTAATTCTGATAATCATCATATTTTTCATGTTTTAAAATATTTTGTGCATTTTTCTATTGCATGCATCTTGAGATAGGTTTCCGAAATTCTGCTTTCAACAGTCTATGTGCGTGTCATCCTATTTTCAGCATAAGAAGGATGTTTGGCATTGCCAACCATAGCAGCATATCCTACGTGTGTCTCAGTCTCGGCATCGCCACCTTTGCAGAGCTGTGCCTTTGGGTGTTGCTCGCTTGCTCTCGAAAATAAAATCTGAATATCATTATAGACATAGTCATCTGCATATAACTCTAATGCATTATAATTGGTGACCAATCATGTACTTATTTAAAATGATTCTTAAAATATTTTAGTCATTTATCTACTCATGTGTTTTTTCTTTTAATTATCTTTTAATCATCTTGTATGTAAAATTGTATCTTTATGATTTTATACGAATATGGTGATTACGAGTATTATTATTAGAGTGTGTGTGTGT
>NW_028234405.1:22674586-22677086 GCF_977035675.1 Penaeus japonicus | reverse complement strand
GAACAATTACGGAAGTGGACTTAATATTTCACCGGAGTATTATTTCTTCAGGTTAATTGTTCATTCATTGATGTTAACATTAATGCATATGAATTTTGCATCAAATGAAGCTGGAAGTACAGACGACCCGGGAACATACATCTATGCATCCACACAAATACTCATATACATTCATTCAACATAAACATTGATAAAAACGTGTATTTATATATATACATATATACATACATATATATATATATATGTATATATATATATATATATATATAAACATACATATATATATATATATATACATATATATAAACATATATGTATATATATATACATACATATATATATATATATATACATATATATAAACATATATGTATATATATATACATACATATATATATATATATGCATATATATATATATATATGTATGTATATATATACATATATATCCTTCTTAACATACCAATAAAGAGCATTGCACTTCCGATTCACTACAAGTAAAATACAAATCACAATGTGTCGGAAAGAATCCTTGTTGTGCAAAACAGGAGGTATTAAGAAAGGTTCTTCTGAATGAGACTAATACATCATGGTGTACATTTCGATAACCGCATTTTCTTTCACGATATTTTAAAATTTTATTCAACCCCATAAAGGGAAGGGCACCTCACGCCTCAAGTTCGGACGCGACACGAAATTGAATTTGTGCTCATGTGTTCTCCGTCCTGCCGGATAGCGGGTTCACTTTCAGCATATTTGATAATCGTATGAAAAGTGGATACTGTTCATGTTTGTATCCTAATGAATGCTCTTCCGAGAGTATTCTCTCTCTCACACATACACTTTTTTTTCTTTCTCTCTCTCTCTCTCTCTTTCTCTCTCCTTTCTCTCTCTCTCCCTCCCTCCCTCCCTCCCTCCCTCCCTCCCTCTCTCTCTCTCTCTCTCTCTCTCTCTCTCTCTCTCTCTCTCTCTCTCTCTCTCTCTCTCTCTCCTCTCTCTCTCTCCCTCTCTCTCTCTCTCTCTCTCCCCACACAGACACACACAAAATAAAAAAAATATTATTTATAATAATATTTATTATTTTTGTGAAATTAGAAGTTAGTTATGTTTTTTTTTTTCTTCAAAATTACGATTTTTCATTAAACTCACAATATTTTTCTTTCCCTTCTTGGAGTTTTGTTGGATTTCAATATATTGATTTAGATAAGAACACTTCGTCTTATTCGAGGCGGCGAACCCTAGCGAAACCCTCCGCACACTTACGAATTGCTTCAAGATTCAAGACTATTTTGCAAGCAAACACAAAATAGCACATTACTAAAGCCTTGTCCATGGCCAGGAGCGGTTGCCCTTGTAACAAATAGGACAGTAACATAAAACACCATAAGTGTAAATCACTGGCAATAGAAAAGTGTATTATTCACGAAACTCTATCCGTTTAGTCTTAATAGATAGCATTCCGTTATACTGAGGCGCTTCTTTTCATTAAGACCGTATTGCGCCACTAATGGATTTTGGAGCTCAAAATAACAACAGAAATAATATTGAAATTTGAACGAAGAAAAACATCGAGAGTAGCATAAATATTCATGGCATATGCGTCATGGATGATTATTGCCTGTCGAACACACATCATTTCATTTAAACTCCAGCCATATTTCAGTCCATGCTTCATGGCACCACTGACACTTTTATGACTCCAGTCCATGGCACTGACAGTAAACAATGACTCACTGGACTTGTGCATTAGACTTTAGCTTCATTTGCACAATATTGGTGGTTTTATTTACAGGCTTTATCAACAAGAGCTATAACAACCTCACTTCTCGGGACAGTTGGAAAACACACACACACACACACACACACACACACACACACACACACACACACACACACACACACACACACACACACACACACACACACACACACGCACACACACACTATCTATGGGCTTCTTCTGAGCTCCACAAAAAGACATGTAATGATAAAATAACAAGAGTTTACATCCATGGCGTAGTTTTCTCTGACATGTCTTATCGCGTTCCGGCTGGAAGCTGTTTTTTCAGGGCGTTGCTTACAAGGATCATAATAAATTTTCTTGTAGTTTTGCAATTGCAGTAGTTTTAAGATATGGGAAATTTGCACTTTGCTTTCTTTTTGATTTCATGAATATATTCCATAAAATGAGAATGTTTCCCAAACCATAAAAAAATATATATTATCTTGGTGTCTGAAACCCTCCATAAATTTTCATTTCATCCTTGAGATAAATGTCTACAATTTGTACAAACTGAAATCTTTCAAGCAGTTGATGACGTCATTGAAAAACAATGCATACTTTGAGCTCAAAAGTTAATGTTGCTCCAGACGTGGATGCTGCAGAAGATCCCTTATATCTACACTATGTATGTATAATAGTTATGAACACAATGTGTGATTGTTTTGCTCATTAGAATACTAAAAAGTCCAAATTCCTGCACTTGTTAACTTCCCCACAA
>NW_028234405.1:22662086-22669586 GCF_977035675.1 Penaeus japonicus | reverse complement strand
CCTTATGCATGGCGTTATCGATATTTTACCCTATGTTGTTACAATATTATAATGTTATATATTATTGCACAATAATATATAACGCATTGTAGATTATCTGAGAAATAACGTAACTACAAATAAATAAGAAAAGAACAATATTATATCTGTAGATCATGTCTCAGCTTCTCTAGTAACAGATGCATTTCTTATTCACAAGTATCTTAGTTGTAGGTAATACTCAGTGAGGCCCATGAAAACACATAAATATAAAAGAATGATTCTCATAAGGAAATTTCACCTAACCTATACTTAATGAGTAATCGTTAGGGTGAAGAGAGAGAGTTAGCAGAGTGTGAAAGGTGTCTCCCCCCTCGCCCCCGATTTGGATGATTAGGTGAAATTGCTTCATTGTTAAGAAGAAGAAAAAATCAAGAGTTTGGAGTGAAATCTGATATGAATGTAGGTAACTTGGCAGTCAAAAGGGTTATTTTCTAGATATATCGATACTCAGGATTTACTACATATAATATAATTAATATACAATATAATGCAAGTATCATATATGATATTTACGAGTTATTGTTTTTACTACATGATTTCTGGGTCCGATTTATCTATTTAAAGTCACTTGGCTAGTCTGCTTATTTGATACCAGTTTGTTGTATAACAAGCTATGGTGAATAAGGTTACTATTGTTTAAAGTATTTCCAATGTTTTGTTCAACTAATTACAAAAAAATTATAATCATAAATGAACCTTACTTGTTAAATTCGTTACCGGTTAATTGTACATATAACTTTAAGTAAAAGTAAACAACTGCAATTTAATTGGAATTGCAGGGTTAATCTAATGATTGAAATACCTGAAAATGCCATCACAAGACGTTCATTATAAATCTTCCTCTATTTGGCATTTCATGTTGGTAAAACAAATGTGCTCGACCCATAAGCAATGTCTGCGGCTGGCAAGGTAAAGATAGGAATATGATTCCCGTATCATCACCTTTAATCCCAGTGGAATAGAGTTAAGTTGTTGTACCTTACCGTGTTAGGTGCGTATAGAACAGAACAAATATATAGCCAGCGTAGCAAATGTTCAAGCTAATAATTTACATAGGCTACCGCTTGCAGTCAGTCGCAATGTACCATGATCGTCCCCTCCTCTTATATACTTTGCTGTATTTTGGCGAGAGCTAAAGTTATCCGTCTCCTTGGCACTTGATCCAGCGGCGCGTTGTAATAGCTCATCATTCTGGTTTATAGGACAGGTCCAGCATTCAATAGGGCCCTTACACAAGTGCAATGCTGTCCCCCCTACCAAGGACATTGCCAAAATGAGGGGGTTTAGGCCATGCCCTGGTCACTGACAGTAAATAATTGCATCATTTTATATGAAATTACCAAGGCTATCATAACTACACTATACATGAAACAATGCATAGTTATCATTTTTTTCCCTTGTTCATTTGCTCATGATTCCTACAAAAAGTTATTCATGAATTCTTGAATGTCCCGGAACGTATTTCATACTAACAAGTGCGCCAACTTTGTGTTATTTTTGGAGGTGCTTAAAGATAATGCTATGGTTAGCTAATATATGAAATTGCGAGCACTTTGCTATTAAGGAAATGTTATGAGAACGGCATGATAAATTTCAGTATAGTTCTAAAAGGACTAGGATTTTTGTGTGATCGTAGACAAAAGTCGTCCTTATTTCTATTTTAGCCTTTCTTGATATCTGTTTTTCTTTAAATGTCTATTTGTTTTCCTTTTCCTCATCTCACGTATCGTTTTCCTTTCAAAATAGTATTACATTTTGTAATAAAAAGTATAATGTGGATGTAATTAACGTCTTTCGATTAAATCGTCGACAGAGTTACATACGCCAGCAAGATTGCAATAAGTATCTATATAAATCAAGATCTCAGGCTCCATCTTGCAACCGGGACCTGTCACTCGTTACCCGCAGAATTTCATTGCCGCGACCTTGGATGATTTAAAGCTACCCGATGCCGCGGTGTTATTGTTCTCCTCCGTGACAATGTGTGCAGCTTCAATCACTGTTATCAACATTATTATTAACATCATCATCATTAACATTATCATTTTTATTATCATTATCATTATTACTATTGTGGTCAGCATTATTACTATCATTATTATAATTGTTATCATAATTGTTATTATCATTATCGTTATTATTATAATTACTAGTATTGTCAATATTATCATAATAATTATCATTATTTTAAATATCATTATCATTATTATCAATATCATTATCCTCGCATATGTAACCCTTCATGGATCTCGCATCCATTCCGACAGATACCCACCTTCAGGGTTTGATAGACCTTGGCCAGCTTCAGGGTTTGATAGACCTTAGCCACCTTCAGGGTTTGATAGACCTTGGCCAGCTTCAGGGTTTGATAGACCTTAGCCACCTTCAGGGTTTGATAGACCTTGGCCAGCTTCAGGGTTTGATAGACCTTAGCCACCTTCAGGGTTTGATAGACCTTGGCCAGCTTCAGGGTTTGATAGACCTTAGCCACCTTCAGGGTTTGATAGACCTTGGCCAGCTTCAGGGTTTGATAGACCTTAGCCACCTTCAGGGTTTGATAGACCTTAGCCACCTTCAGGGTTTGATAGACCTTGGCCAGCTTCAGGGTTTGATAGACCTTAGCCACCTTCAGGGTTTGATAGACCTTGGCCAGCTTCAGGGTTTGATAGACCTTAGCCACCTTCAGGGTTTGATAGACCTTGGCCAGCTTCAGGGTTTGATAGACCTTAGCCACCTTCAGGGTTTGATAGACCTTGGCCAGCTTCAGGGTTTGATAGACCTTAGCCACCTTCAGGGTTTGATAGACCTTGGCCAGCTTCAGGGTTTGATAGACCTTGGCCAGCTTCAGGGTTTGATAGACCTTGGCCACCTTCAGGGTTTGATAGACCTTAGCCAGCTTCAGGGTTTGATAGACCTTGCCCAGCTTCAGGGTTTGATAGACCTTAGCCACCTTCAGGGTTTGATAGACCTTGGCCAGCTTCAGGGTTTGATAGACCTTGGCCAGCTTCAGGGTTTGATAGACCTTAGCCACCTTCAGGGTTTGATAGACCTTAGCCACCTTCAGGGTTTGATAGACCTTGGCCAGCTTCAGGGTTTGATAGACCTTAGCCACCTTCAGGGTTTGATAGACCTTGCCCAGCTTCAGGGTTTGATAGACCTTAGCCAGCTTCAGGGTTTGATAGACCTTGGCCAGCTTCAGGGTTTGATAGACCTTGGCCAGCTTCAGGGTTTGATAGACCTTAGCCAGCTTCAGGGTTTGATAGACCTTGGCCAGCTTCAGGGTTTGATAGACCTTGCCCAGCTTCAGGGTTTGATAGACCTTAGCCACCTTCAGGGATTGATAGACCTTGCCCAGCTTCAGGGTTTGATAGACCTTGGCCAGCTTCAGGGTTTGATAGACCTTAGCCACCTTCAGGGTTTGATAGACCTTAGCCACCTTCAGGGTTTGATAGACCTTAGCCAGCTTCAGGGTTTGATAGACCTTGGCCAGCTTCAGGGTTTGATAGACCTTGGCCAGCTTCAGGGTTTGATAGACCTTAGCCACCTTCAGGGATTGATAGACCTTGGCCAGCTTCAGGGTTTGATAGACCTTAGCCACCTTCAGGGTTTGATAGACCTTGCCCAGCTTCAGGGTTTGATAGACCTTAGCCACCTTCAGGGTTTGATAGACCTTGACTAGCTTCAGGGTTTGATAGACCTTAGCCACCTTCAGGGTTTGATAGACCTTGGCCAGCTTCAGGGTTTGATAGACCTTAGCCACCTTCAGGGTTTGATAGACCTTAGCCAGCTTCAGGGTTTGATAGACCTTGGCCAGCTTCAGGGTTTGATAGACCTTGGCCAGCTTCAGGGTTTGATAGACCTTAGCCACCTTCAGGGTTTGATAGACCTTGCCCAGCTTCAGGGTTTGATAGACCTTAGCCACCTTCAGGGATTGATAGACCTTGCCCAGCTTCAGGGTTTGATAGACCTTAGCCACCTTCAGGGTTTGATAGACCTTGGCCAGCTTCAGGGTTTGATAGACCTTAGCCACCTTCAGGGTTTGATAGACCTTGGCCAGCTTCAGGGTTTGATAGACCTTAGCCACCTTCAGGGTTTGATAGACCTTAGCCAGCTTCAGGGTTTGATAGACCTTGGCCAGCTTCAGGGTTTGATAGACCTTAGCCACCTTCAGGGTTTGATAGACCTTAGCCAGCTTCAGGGTTTGATAGACCTTGGCCAGCTTCAGGGTTTGATAGACCTTAGCCACCTTCAGGGTTTGATAGACCTTAGCCACCTTCAGGGTTTGATAGACCTTGCCCAGCTTCAGGGTTTGATAGACCTTGGCCACCTTCAGGGTTTGATAAACCTTGGCCATAGACCTTGGCCAGCTTCAGGGTTTGATAGACCTTAGCCACCTTCAGGGTTTGATAGACCTTGGCCAGCTTCAGGGTTTGATAGACCTTGGCCTGCTTCAGGGTTTGATAGACCTTGGCCAGCTTCAGGGTTTGATAGACCTTAGCCACCTTCAGGGTTTGATAGACCTTGACAAGCTTCAAGGTTTGATAGACCTTGACCAGCTTCAAGGTTTGATAGACCTTAGCCAGCTTAAGGGTTTGATAGACCTTGACCAGCTTCAGGATTTGATAGACCTTGACCAGTTTCAAGGTTTGATAGACCTTAGTCACCTTCAGGGTTTGATAGACCTTGGCCAGCTTAAGGGTTTGATTAACCTTAGGCAGCTTCAGGGTTTGATAGACCTTGGCCAGTTTCAGGGTTTGATAGACCTTAGCCACCTTCAGGGTTTGATAGACCTTGACCAGCTTCAGGGTTTGATAGACCTTGGCCAGCTTCAGGGTTTGATAGACCTTGACCAGCTTCAGGGTTTGATAGACCTTGGCCAGCTTCAGGGTTTGATAGACCTTGGCCAGCTTCAGGGTTTGATAGACCTTGGCCAGCTTCAGGGTTTGATAGACCTTGACCAGCTTCAGGGTTTGATAGACCTTAGCCACCTTCAGGGTTTGATAGACCTTGGCCAGCTTCAGGGTTTGATAGACCTTGGCCAGCTTCAGGGTTTGATAGACCTTAGCCACCTTCAGGGTTTGATAGACCTTGGCCAGCTTCAGGGTTTGATAGACCTTGGCCAGCTTCAGGGTTTGATAGACCTTGGCCAGCTTCAGGGTTTGATAGACCTTAGCCAGCTTCAGGGTTTGATAGACCTTAGCCACCTTCAGGGTTTGATAGACCTTAGCCAGCTTCAGGGTTTGATAGACCTTGGCCAGCTTCAGGGTTTGATAGACCTTGCCCGGCTTCAGGTTTTGATAGACCTTGGCCAGCTTCAGGGTTTGATAGACCTTGGCCAGATTCAGGGTTTGATAGACCTTGACCAGTTTCAAGGTTTGATAGGCCTTGGCTAGCTTCAAGGTTTGATAGACCTTAGCCCCCTTTAGGTTTTGATAGACCTTGCCCGGCTTCAGGTTTTGATAGACCTTGGCCAGCTTCAGGGTTTGATAGACCTTGACTAGCTTCAGGTTTTGATAGACATTGGCCAGCGTCAAGGTTTGATAGACCTTGGCCAGCTTCAAGGTTTTGATAGACCTTGACCAGTTTCAAGGTATGATAGACCTTAGCCACCTTCAAGGTTTGATAGACCTTAGCCAGCTTCAGGGTTTGATAGACCTTGGCCAGCTTCAGGGTTTGATAGACCTTGGCCAGCTTCAGGGTTTGATAGACCTTAGCCACTTTCAGAGTTTAATAGACCTTGGCCAGCTTCAGGGTTTGATAGACGTTAGCCAGCTTCAGGATTTGATAGACCTTGACCAGTTTAAGGGTTTGATGGAACTTAGCCACCTTCAGGGTTTGATAGACCTTGGCCAGCTTCAGGGATTGATAGACCTTGGCCAGCTTCAAGGTTTGATAGACCTTAGCCACCTTCAGGGTTTGATAGACCTTGGCCAGCTGCAAGGTTTTATAGACCTTGGCCAGCTTCAGGGTTTGATAAACCTTAGCCATCTTCAGGGATTGATAGACCTTGGCCAGCTTTAAGGATTGATTGACTTTAGGGTTTGATAGACCTTGACTAGCTTCAAGGTTTGATAGATCTTGACCAGTTTTAAGGTTTGATAGATATTGACCAGCTTCAAGATATGATAGACCTAGAGCTCATTTCTGTACTGATAGACCTTGACTAGCTTCAGGTTTTGATAGACCTTAGCAAGCTTCAAGGTTTGATAGACCTTGGCCAGTTTCAAGGTTTTGATAGACCTTGACCAGTTTCAAGGTTTGATAGACATTGACCAGCTTCAAGGTTTGATAGACCTTGAACAACTTCAGGGTTTGATAGACCTTGACTAGCTTCAGGTTTTGATAGACCTTAGCCAGCTTCAAGGTTTGATAGACCTCGGCCAGCTTCAGGGTTTGATAGACCTTGACCAGCTTCAAGGTTTGATAGACCTTGACCAGCTTCAAGGTTTGATAGACCTTAGCCACCTTCAGGGTTTGATAGACCTTGACCAGCTTCAGGGTTTGATAGACCTTGGCCAGCTTCAGGGTTTGATAGACCTTAGCCACCTTCAGGGTTTGATAGACCTTGGCCACCTTCAGGGTTTGATAGACCTTGGCCAGCTTCAGGGTTTGATAGACCTTAGCCACCTTCAGGGTTTGATAGACCTTGGCCAGCTTCAGGGTTTGATAGACCTTAGCCACCTTCAGGGTTTGATAGACCTTGGCCAGCTTCAGGGTTTGATAGACCTTGGCCAGCTTCAGGGTTTGATAGACCTTGGCCAGCTTCAGGGTTTGATAGACCTTGGCCAGCTTCAGGGTTTGATAGACCTTGACCAGCTTCAGGGTTTGATAGACCTTGCCCAGCTTCAGGGTTTGATAGACCTTAGCCATCTTCAGGGTTTGATAGACCTTAGCCACCTTCAGGGTTTGATAGACCTTGGCCACCTTCACAGATTGATAGACCTTGGCCAGCTTCAAGGTTTGATAGACCTTAGCCACCTTCAGGGTTTGATAGACCTTAGCCACCTTCAGGGTTTGATAGACCTTAGCCAGCTTAAGGGTTTGATAGACCTTGACCAGCTTCAGGGTTTGATAGACTTTAGCCACCTTCAGGGTTTGATAGACCTTAGCCACCTTCAGGGTTTGATAGACCTTGGCCAGCTTCAGGGTTTGATAGACCTTGGCCAGCTTCAGGGTTTGATAGACCTTGGCCAGCTTCAGGGTTTGATAGACCTTGGCCAGCTTCAGGGTTTGATAGACCTTGGCCAGCTTCAGGGTTTGATAGACCTTGGCCAGCTTCAGGGTTTGATAGACCTTAGCCACCTTCAGGGTTTGATAGACCTTGGCCAGCTTCAGGGTTTGATAGACCTTGGCCAGCTTCAGGGTTTGATTGACCTTGGCCAGCTTCAGGGTTTGATAGACCTTGGCCAGCTTCAGGGTTTGATAGACCTTGGCCAGCTTCAGGGTTTGATAGACCTT
>NW_028234405.1:22647086-22652086 GCF_977035675.1 Penaeus japonicus | reverse complement strand
ATTCTACCTTAAAACCACGATATTCTATTACACTATTTGCCTACATCCCTCTAAATTCATATTTGCATCTTATCTTCTTTCACAAAGTAGGTCAAAAATTAATCATTCCACACAAAATCATTTTGATATTATTATGGATATGTGTTTTAATAGACAGATGGCTACTTTTTAAGTTTTATCTTTATTTCCGTAACACTTATTTATCTATTGTTTTACCCTCAATTCTTGGACGATGCAGCTTGGAAAGTATAAGGAAAACATCGAATTGATAAGTATTCATAAACTGTATGTCTTATCGATTGTGAATTTGAGGCACTGTAAGGGCATGCGGCTTATATATGAACTCTAGAGAGAGAGAGAGAGAGAGAGAGAGAGAGAGAGAGAGAGAGAGAGAGAGAGAGAGAGAGAGAGAGAGAGAGGAGAGGGGGGGGGTAGCGATAGAGAAGAAAGAAGAACAAAAATGGTGATTATGATGAAATAAGAATAAGAATAATTATCTTTGCAGCAGTAATAAAAAAGCAATGACATTTTTGATAATGGTATTGATGATGATAATGATAATGATGATAAGGGTAATAATGATAATAATGATGATAATGATGAGAATAGATGATGATAAGAATAGTGATAATGATAATCATAATAAGCATAGCTACAATAAGGATAATAACCATAATAATGATTATGATAATGCTGATAACGATAATGATATCAATAACAACGACAGCAACAACAACAATAAAATACCAATAACAAAACTGTACAAATTTAATTGCGGCAAACGTGGAAAAAGACATGAAGAAGATTTGATAACATAACGCAAGAGATATATTTCACGTGTCTAGACTGATATCTTCTTTGGAAATACATAAATAGATATGTATTTCTGATGAAGATAGTTATCGAAAAGCGTCTAATACATCTCTTGCGCTGTTAAGATCAGTCGGTGTCACTTACACCTTGCTTCGATAAACAACAAAACATTTGTATTGGATAGATATAATTGTAATGATAATAATCATTATTATTATTACCATTATAACTATTATTACTATCATCACAACAACATCAACAGTTAAACACCAATAATGATTGACATATGAAAATAATACCCACAATAAAGGCATCAACAATGATATTAATCAGAACAAACCGCGTTTGGATTTCAACGAAGTAATGATTATTAAAAGAACAATGATAAAAAAATGATAATGACCATGAATCATGCAACATCTCGTCTTTATTACATTTCCAAACTTGACATCAGTCCTGATCAAGTGATACTGATAATGCTGATGATAAATATTTGTCATATCATTACAATGATAATAGCAACACTGATAACACTAACATTGACCATAAAATTAACAGCACTAACAACAATGATAACAAAGTGATCAGTGATAATGATAATGGCATTTGTAATAGTAACAAAAACAGCAGAAACAGCGAAATTCAAAAACAATAATAACGAAAGTGGTTGCACTAAAATGATAATTGCCGTTCCAATTTGTTGATGCAGTTAATGTCAAAGTAATTTGAACTTTGTAACTAATAGGATTTTTTCTAGCAACAAAGTCTAGAATGTAAATAGCTTTCCAGTAAACGTCTGATTATTTAGCAATTACTGTGGTAATAAACTGTCGCGTCAGTGACTGAAAGAGAGAGAGAGAGAGAGAGAGAGAGAGAGAGAGAGAGAGAGAGAGAGAGAGAGAGAGAGAGAGAGAGAGAGAGAGAGAGAGATAGAGAGAGAGAGATGACATGACAATTTCTAATGTCATTAGGAATTATATCAGTATTTTAAATTTCAAATCTTAATTCTTGTATCATCTTTTCATATTCATTATTACAATCATCTGCAAGGAACATTATTACTTTTCAATTCATATGTATTTATGTGTGTGTTGCGTATACGTGTTAGTATTACACGGCAGTTGAAAAGGCAGTTTATCTGAGTTTTTTTTTTTGTTCTTCTTTTTTATCTATTACCTGCAACTAATTCAATAAGTCATCACCAGGGGCGTCCCGATAAAATATAGCATATAATGTCTTCTGAACACCGATAGAAATGGATTTATATCGAAAAATGTATCTATATTATATACCATCACTGCTGCGGGTACTGCAACAGTCAACATCGCTATCACTGCAACTAACAATGCTTAGGGGCCTGCCAGCCTCAGAAACAGAAATCCTACCATTCAAGTCCGAAATGTATTTCCTGTTCACGAACTCAAAAAAAAAAAAAAAAAAAAAAAAACTCACTCATAACCTCTTAAACGCCTTTTCATATTGTATTTTAAATAGGACAGGAATCAATAGCCGTAAAGAGCAATTACTTAAAACAATCGAAGTGCTGGATCGAGATTGAAATATTTCTTTCTCTTGCGTTGTTATGAAATGCAACGGAATTCGCCAATGAAAGTCAAATAGGGGTGTGAGTGGAGATATCACGGGTGGGGGGGGGGGGAGATCACGGAAATATCCCGATGGTTGTTTCACTAATCTCGTCTAACCAACGAGTCGGGTCCTCCGCCGCCATGAATATTAATCATAAGACTCGGTGTAGTCACAAGTGGTCTCGCATCGTTGGTCTCATTTGGTATTCCTCCGCGCCTGTGGTCTTACTCGCAACCGGAAAATGTACGAAGGCAAATACCTGGGAAACCGGAGGCAGCACTTGCGGGCCTCAGATTTGTGTAACATATTGTATATTTTTTTTCTTCAGTTTTATGTTTTATCAAATGTTGTAATTAGTACAGAGATTATGAAGATGAATTATGATAATGATTATGATAGTGAAGGTACTACTGCTACTGATAGTATTATTGCTACTGCGACTACTACTACTAATATATATCAGTAATAATGATAACTGTGATTATGATAATAATAGTAATAGTAGAAGTAGTAATGGAGATTAATAGTTATAGTAATCTTTATATATATGTGTGTGTGTATTTCTCTCTCTCTCTCTCTCTCTCTCTCTCTCTCTCTATATATATATATATATATATATATATATATATATATATATATATATATATATATATACATATATAGATACATATATATACATATATGTGTATATATCTATATCTATCTATCTATCTATCTATCTATATATATATATATATATATATATATATATATGTATGTATATATACATATATATGTAGATGAGGCGGGACATCTACCAGATTGGAAGGAAGCGATAATCGTTAGCAAAGGATTGCAAAAGCAAAGGCGTAAAGTTATGGAAGCTGCATACATCGCGACAACAGAAATTATGAACACCGCGTCGGGGCGATTTAAACTGTCCAAGGTCGCAGCAGCATCAATTATGCGGATAAACCATACACAGGTCAGGAGAGTCAGGTGAACCATCATCTCTCATTTGATATATATATTCGTTCTATGTTTTCACTTGTTATGTATTTTTGAGAAGACCTCCGTCGAAACGCGTCAAATACATCTCTTGCGTGTTTTAGATATTCAGTCTCATTCATACCTTTCTTTTACATTTGTCGCTATGAACTCTGTTCATATATATATATATATATATATATATATATATATATACACACACACACACACATATATATATATATATATATATAAATATATGTATATATATATATATGTATGTAAATATATATATATATATATATATATATATATATATATATATATATATATATATATGATAAGAGTACTTATAATAAAAGCAGAAATAATAATGGCGATAATGATAATATATATATATATATATATATATATATATATATACATATATATATGTGTGTGTGTGTGTTGGTGTGTGTGTGTGTGTGTGTGTGTGTGTGCATGTGTGTGTGTGTGCCTATATATATATATATATATATATATATATATATATATATATATATATATATATATATATGATAAGGGTACTTATGATACAAGCAGAAATAATAATGGCGATAATGATACCAATATTGACTGTGAAGATAATGGTAGTAATGATTGATTGCGATACAAATGATAATCTTTATTATCATCATCAGTAGCATTACTATCGTTTTCATTTTTCATTATCATCATTACCATTAGCATTATCATGGTTGTTGTTATTACTATTGTGATGATAATGATGATGATGATAGTAGTAATGACACTAAGAGTGATAATAATGATGATAGTGATAAAGATAATAATGATGATAATATTGATTATAATGACGATTATTAGATGGAAAATTAAGAAAAGAAAAATGATGCTATCAATGATAATGATAATAGCAATAATGATAATAATAACATATAATAATAATAATGATAATCACAACTACACATGAAATGAAGTAGCATCAAAATTGACAATAAGGGTAACCATACCATCACTCTCTAACAGACCTTCGAAACATCTTAGTAAACAGGAAAAGACCATTTCTGTGTCCAAGGTGATTCCAGCAACGACAAGCGTTACCGTCTGCCATCTCCTGTGGACGAGGGCTTGTCACAAAGCTCAAGCATCTTTCCCGAAGATTCTTGCTCAAGATGCGAAATCTCTGTCATCTTACAATGATGGTTATATGCTTTTGAAAACAGTTATCATCTCTGTTATTACACATACATATGTTCTCGTGTGTGTGTGAGAGAGAGAAAGAGGCAGAGAGAGAGAGAGACTTTTAACTTTGGCAAGTTTATTGAAAAAAGTGGTTACTTACATCTCAAAAGCATTAGAGAAAGAGAGAGAGACTGAGAGAGAAAGGGAGACAGGGAGAGATAAAGAGCCAAGATAGACAGAGAGAGAAATTAGATAGATGATAGAGATAGTAGATAGAGAGAGAGAGAGAAAGAGAGAGAGAGAGAAAGAGAGGGAGAGAGAGAGAGAGAGAGGAGATAGATAGATAAAGATAGATATAGATATATAGATAGATCGATAGAGGATGACAGATAGAGAGAGAGAGAGACAGAAAGAGAGAGGCAGAGAGAGAGAGACAGAAATAGAGTGTGTGA
>NW_028234405.1:22629586-22632086 GCF_977035675.1 Penaeus japonicus | reverse complement strand
CCCTGGCAGGCCATTGGTCGTGAGCTCACAGCCTCTAGCGCATGAGCGGTCTTGCCTCTCTGGCTTGGTAATTTTTTTTTTTCAATGTATTTTATATATATATATATATATATATATATATATATATATATATATATATATATAATGTATATATATTTTAAATAATATCATTTGAAATGGAAAGATCTGTGGAAAGCAGTTTAAAAGATTTTCAAGTTCATTGCGAATATATTTGTAAATTAAGATATAATTAATGGCTGGAAGACTGCATTTAAGAGTTAATGATGCCTTTCTTTGACTTCGTACACGAAGCTTGGCTTCCTCTTAGTAGAACAAACTCTTAACTTGATGAAGATGAATATATATATATTTATATATATATATATATATATATATATATATATATATATATATATATATATATATATATATATATACTTGCTTGAAACTATCCACGCCCGATCGGGTAAATCCTACGTAGGGATATACTGTATTTTTTCCTCCATACTAATACTCATACACACACAGAAATAACATGTTTATGCACGTCTCCCACTACCTCGCATATTATTGGGCGCTGATCCCATAATCAGCAGGTGGCAACCCGCCCCTACACAGGACTTTAGCTCGCTAACGCTACCCAAGGGATATATGATTGATGTTTCTCGGCAGATGATAATGGTACTGTAGTGTGATGTCCGTGTTAACCCAGGGGTCCCGTCCCAGTTCATCCAGTCAAGGTGTAAACGTTTTTGCCCTCCTTTGATGCTGGCCAGGGAAACAAGCGCTAAGGGCCTGGCTAACCCCTGTCAATTCAAAACCCCTGAAAGTGGTAGCGGGGGGGGGGGGTGAATCAATTATATGGGTGTATTCCAGCGTGACAATCTCTTTCTGATGTTCAGCCTTATAAAACTAAATACTAGTATGAAATATATAATACAAAAAACATGTGCAGCAGCCACTTAAAATGATTAAAGCTGCCGTATACTAAAACTAAAGAAAAGATTCTTCAGAGTGGCGTATCTGGCTGAAGGCTTGCCAATAAAATACAAAGGCAAGACCAGCAAGTCTGGCGCCACTGCGGAAGGCTTAAATAAAAAACAAACCCATAAACCCAAATCATAAACGACCGGAAATAAAAGAAAAGTCTGGTGAAATAAAATTAAATAAAAACATCTAGACTTCCTACTACGAAGCATAAAAGTAATAGTAAAAGGATTCCAGCCAAGTTCAATAAAAAAAACTGATCAAACTATTTAATAAAAATGTTCTTTAAGATCACGTCCAGCTCCTTCGCAAAGAATGTCAGGCATTTCAGTACTTAGCTCTTTTATTAGTGATCGTATCTACCGTTGTTCACTTCCTTGGCTCCAAACATCAAAAATGGCGACGCAGCCGGTCAAATAAATGTTCTAGAGGACTGGGTAAACGAGACACATTCGTTGACTGTCTGACCATCTCTCTCTTTATTGTAAAAAAAAAAAAAAAAACGCGTAAACATTGCCTCGGTGACGTCAGAGGCATACATCTTAATAATATGATAATTTATAAATAAGAACCAAAAAGACAACATAAAAAGGAGCTATGAATATAAAACAAAACGCCTAAAATTATAAACAGTATAACCTAAAAACTAAAATAAATAAAACGAAGCGAAAATGAAATGTATAATGTTTTAGATAAAACTAAAGAAAAATTAAGACCATAAAAGTTCATGATATTTTAAAATACTGAAGAAAAAAAACTTTCAATAAGAGGTCTCTTATTATATAGATAAAACAATAAAAGTAATCACAGAAAACTTCAGTTAAAAGGGAAACTATACTAAAATGAAGGACAAATGAAAAAAAAAAAAATGTTAATAGCAAAAAAGAAAAGAAAAAAAAATGGCGACAGGGAACGTCCAGTCCTCCGGCACGGGCAGCCAGAACAGGAGAGCAGAGAGCGCGAGAATGCAGCATTTGGCTACCTTACAGTACCTTGTAGTTGAATCACTACAAGGGAATCCAATCTAAAACTGGATGAGACCTTACAAATATTTATCATAATGACGAGAACGCCGTGCTCCAGAAGAACGAAATGAAAGACATGTTTAAAGGCTCAGACAAGACAAACAGGACTAGATGAGGTCACTAACATGGATGTGAAAGGATGTCTCGAACAGCCCTGTACATCGTTATCGTTGATATTCTAAAACGAAGTGAAGTAAGGGAAGCCACCAAAAGTATGGAAATTGACACTGATCACACCGTTATGTAAGTGGTGATAGGCAAAATTCTTTGTATCATAAATCAGCTTTACGAAACTATGGGTCGAAATACTTGTAAAATATGAATATTAATTTTAAAAACTGGCTTCAGGGAGAGAAGGTTTTGTGTAACAGATATTGCAAAAGAGATGTGAATGGATGGACTTCAAAAAGGCTTTTAACCTTTTGCCACACAGCAGACCAATATGGAAATTGAAACACCTAGGAGGAGTTACAGTAAAAATCGAATGG
>NW_028234405.1:22552086-22554586 GCF_977035675.1 Penaeus japonicus | reverse complement strand
GTATAACAGAAAGGTCAAACTAGGAAGAAGAGCCAAGCAAGGTGACATCTCCCCAAGACTTTTCACAGCATGCTTGCAAGACGCCATCACAAACAATGTAGACTAGTCATACCAATAGGCGGAGAACGAATATCCCATCTCTTTGCAGATGGTGTGATACTGGCTGCCAACTCCACCTCTGAGCTGCAAGAGATGCTTCGAGACATTGACAGCACTAGTAAACCAGTAAGACTGAACATGCATCTGGGCAAGACTAAGATCATGAGCAACAAGTATGTCAATGCAACTAATGTGGCAGTTCATGGCAAAAAGATAGAAGAGGTCGACATATATGTGTACCAGGGTCAGGAAATCACCGACAACAATGACCAAGAGGTCAAAAGGCAAATCGGTCTGAGTTGGGCAGCTTTCAGAAGATCGGAGAACATTTTGAAAGGCAGAAAGGCAGAGATCAGATTAAAGAAGAAGGCGTTTAATGAATGTATTCTCCCAGCTATGGTCTACAGCAGCGAAAATTGGTCCCGCAAATTAGTAACCTAACTCAAAATGGAACGAATGATGGTGAGACTAACACTCAAAGACAGTAAACAAACCATTTGTAGAGCCAAATATAGAAGAGCAGGATACGTGGCGAGGTACAACTGACGGCAGATGGACTGTGCGAGCCACCGAGCGGGTACCACGAAGTCAACGGCGTGGGCGACTAAAGACTCGGTAGCTGGATGAACGGGAACAGTATGTGGGAGTGGGCTGGACCCGGACAGCCAAGGACCGCAGGCGGTGGATTGACAGTAGAGAGGGGTTTCTCCTTCGTGAGTGATGTTATATGTTAGCAACATGAGTGATTTCTTAAGTTTGTGAAATATATGTATTTTTTACTCCTGTAGTAAATATCCTCTGCATGGGTCTGTTCCTGCGAAAGTCGCTATGTATGCAAGCTTTCACCTGCCCCTCCTTTATACATAAATACCGACTCTCCCCGCCTTCTGATAGGTTGAATGGCGTGAGCTATCATAAGCTTAATAAGCAAGGTCTCTATATCAAGATGATGAAAAAAGAGATAAAAAAAACTTGTCAACTCAGGTGCCCCAGCACAGTCATCTTAGTAAACAGCGTGCCTCTGCAGCCACGCGGGTTTCGTTGCACAATCAGGAAAAGGTATAACCAGGTTGTGGTGAAAGAGAGATATTGTTCCTTGAGGACTATCCTCTCATTCCATTTCTTTTTTGCATTCCCATTATATAATGTAGAAAATAGTAGATTAGGTTTTTTTCTTTGCTTATTCTTATTAATCAGTTGTAAACTATATTCAATCTCAATTCATTTGTGATTTGTATAATTCACTCGCAGCCTCACAGATTAATCGTATTCTCACTGTTTACTTTTCTCTCTCTTGTATTAATTCCTCCCACAGTTCTGTTCGCAAACACTTAACCCTGTGAATATTGTGTCCTGGTGTAAAATAACAAAAATAATGTTATGGACCAATTCGATAGGACAATAAAGTGAATAGTTACACAATATTTATTCTGCCTTGTAGAATGCTGTTCTACTTATTCAGAGATTTGCATTGGTTCAAGTGAACCTTAGTGAGTTGCCACTGTTGTCTCTCTCTATCTGAGAAGCTTGTAGTTCTAGATATCCCTCGCAGGGAACTGCAAGCAACTCCTATCCACTGTTCTATTTCCCTCTTTCAAAAAAAGAAAAAAAAAAGTTCAGTTTTGCACACTCCCTTCCAACTCTCTGTTCATATTTCTTTCCTCTATTTGGCTTTGCATGTATGACATTGTCAAGCAGATAAGTGGAACGCTAAGAAACCGCGTTGTAATGGAATCCGCTGTGTCAAGGAGTACCTGGCCTTTTTGTTTGTTTGTTTCTCCGATACTACGTTTAGGAGAAAATGAGATAACTTATATTTTCATCCTTTGTAAGAGGCCTTATAAAATTTTCTACTTATGTCCAACTATAATTGGATATATGGGCGAGGCTCAAAGACTATGTAAAAAATGTGGTAAAAGTGAAGAGAGTGTCTGACAGTGTTAAGTTGGAAATAGAAATAGGGATAATGATGTATGCATTAAGTGGGTATGCTCCTCAAGTGGGCTATGGGATATGGATGAACTGATTGATGGTATCCAAGGAAAAGAAAGTGTGTTGGTCGAGGTTTAGGTTTAGGTCGAGGTAATGGGGGTGGGGTGAGGAGGTAATGGGGATATATGGCCTTGGGGAAAGGAATGTAGAGTGTTAGATAATAATTATTTTTGCCAAAGAAATGGATATGGCTGTGATAAACACATACTTTATCAAAAAGGTGGAGCACAAGCAAGAGTGGAGGAAGGTGCACACAGATGGATTTTGTCATGTGTAAGAGGTGTAATCTGAAAGAGGTTGGGGACTGTAAGGTAGCAACACGATCAACATCAAATGGGGGTTCGTTAGGTGACGCTATCTGTGCAGAAAATGAAGAAATTCAAATCAAAACGAAAGACTGAAAAATGGC
>NW_028234405.1:22522086-22524586 GCF_977035675.1 Penaeus japonicus | reverse complement strand
CGATGTTAATAATTCTTATTGCAAGTTCATTTCTCAAATATACCCCTCCTTTCGTCTCGTGATCTTTGTGTAGCAACTCACACCCAGGTAGCATATATAATTTCACTGATTTGCTCCTAGAGAACTAGGTCTCACTTATGCCAATAACGTCTGCGAAAATACTTGTGCGTAAAACTCTTCATATACATTCGTAAAACTTTGTGGATTTGTAATGAAAAGCATTGGTGGTGTTTTTTGCTTGATAATTCTGGCATTAGCTGACGTTGCGAGCACTTGCGTGCGAAAAGGGTATGTCACGGGAACGAAAACAGGAAGTTTCCTTCGATATTTGTGTCAAAATGATTCGTCTACATTTCTGCCTGCCCGTCTTCCTTTGCCTTTATATAAGCCTAATGATTTTGCTGTGGAAACAGTCAATGGATTTGGCTTATCACACTTGTACAGTAGTTTCTTTAGTTCAACATTAGTGTATCTCATCATTGCTGTGCTTATCCGTTCGTCTGACGTAAGATTTCGTTCAGTCATGTCAAAACACACACCACGTCACCACAACACCAGTAAGAGTTATTAAAAGCAATAAAATATGAAGCACAGATAGTGTTTAGGCCGGAGCTAAAGAGCGCCAGTGTTTGTGTATTATATATATATATATATATATATATATATATATATATATATATATATATTGTTGAGGATTAGTGTTATTTCTTTCATTAACTTCCTCTAGTTCTTTCAAAATATCTTTTATATTTGATGGCGTATCCAAGGTCTTATAATAAACACCAATATATTTGGACTATAAATATATATTCACAAATATATATAGAAGACACAGAAAAGAACATAATATGCAATCCAAATAATCGGGCATAATTCCAAGGAGAGTGGCGAAAGGATGTTTCTGTGGACAGCGCAATCTTCCACGAGTTATCAGTATAAGTGGGCAGGCCTTCTTACAATATTCAGCACTCTCAATAGCAGAAATAAAAAAAATAACAGCAGCCACCAGCTCAATCACGACAGATCGTAATGTCGGGGTCAGCAATCACTTGCAGGTGTTGACAGGTGTTTGCGATGACTATAGGAGGTTGCAAAGAGCAATCAACAATAAAAGTAATGACCCAAATTGCATAACTTAAATTAAACAAAACGTTGATATCTTGCAATATTAGTTGCATCACAACACAAAATACAGACACTTACTGAGGTGGTGTGAAGATCGGAGCTAAGTGAAGTGGTTAGAGCTTGAGTGGCTAGCCAGCTAACTGGGATGAGGACTTTGTTGAGCGAAGAAGGTTTGACTAGGAAAACGGGTATGGGAATAGCTTCTTGCAATTATCATTCAAATGGAATGTTTAGAGTGTACAGGTGTTGTGTAAACACTATGACATTATATGCCTCCAAGAGACTTGGCTACCTTTGCAGGAACAAAATTTTCTTTCTAATATAGATTAAAACTTTACTTTTTATGGTTCATCACCAACAGCAATATCCACACAGCTGCACACGGCAGACCTTACGGTGAAATTACTTTTCATTACAGAAAAGGCTTAGCGAGTGGGGGAACGCGTGTAGAAACAATTGACACAAGGTTGTTATGTATGAATATTGGGGGGAATAATCTAAGAATAATCAACTGTTATTTGCCGTATGATAATAGGGATAACGACGCTGAATATGTGAATTATCTGGCCAAAATGTATAATTTGGTGAATCATCATCCTAATAACAATGCTATGACTATAGGTGACACATACAGTGAAAAATAAAGATCTGTATTACTTGAAAACTGCGCAAATGTTAAAATCGTTGGATCTCCCTACAGATCTGCTCCATTGCCACAATCAAGTGTGCAATAATGATGCACGCAAAGACCTGCTATCTACGTTCTATAAGTGTCGTGAAAGCCCAAGTGCAGTCAGGCGACGTGAGGAACTCTTCCAGTGGCAGTCACGTAGCCCCAGGATGGAACGAGCTATTGTGGGGACATTGTAATGATCATGAATTGTTTAAGGGAGAAACAAGTTCATTTCATACGGAACTTGCAATAATTAATATTTGCACATTAATCTACAGTCTACCATTGGAGTATGTCAAGTGGTAAACACTCTCCGAAGGTACGGTTTGCCTGGAGTATATATTACTCATGAAGTTTCAGTTATAACTGTTACTCTCTTTACAAAATCAAACGAGGCTGGACACAACTCCTTGCTAAACATATGTAATGCACGAAAAGAAACAAACATATAAAACTAATATTTGATCAGGTAGTATGGATATATATACATAGATGACAGGATTATAACATAACCTGAATATACAACTGGATCACACAGTACTTTTTTTTACAAAAGTGTCTCTGCCTCGTATCCCCCATTTATCACTACTTGTCAATAATATATCAACACAAGAAAAGGCTCGAGTACTGGCAGTCTTCCACCAGGGATCTCTGGATTACAGAAAGAGAGCCTCTCTGGTAAAGTAAATTCCCCATTGGATA
>NW_028234405.1:22502086-22504586 GCF_977035675.1 Penaeus japonicus | reverse complement strand
CGCAGTCTCAGACAAAGGTCCAAGTACTACCCGCCATCATCCCTCACTCCCCATAAGAATATCTAAACTTGTGTTTAACGTGTTGATGCACTAGGATATTTAGTGTAACTCTAATTCAATTCTAAATCTTAAGCTAAACCTAAATCTGTATCTAACTACAAGCTTATGCAATCAAAGAACTAACTTAAGCCTCAATTTAATCTTAATGTATCACCAAACTAAACCTGACATAAGCCTAAATCTAAACTTAACAAGAAACAAACCTAAACTTAGATATCCTTATCCAAACCCAAACTAAACTTAGTAGTATGTGAATGTGGTACACATAATTCAAAATTTAGCTTAACCAAACTTAGTCTAAGCTAAATTTAACCTAAACCGAAATGTAACTTCACAGTGACAACGTCACCACCTCGTACTGGAAGCTGACTGGTTAATAGGTACCGCTACCAGCTGTAAATGTTAACTGGAGAAACTGCCATACAACAGACCCTCGCGTAGGCAATGAAAATATACAAGTGGAATTCTCTTAGCAGGATCTTTGTCAATAGAATTGAGACAGAAAAAGCACCAGGGGGACTAAGTGGCAGTAAATGCAGCATATGATGACTGCTAAATATATAAACAATGGTCAGGGCCATCCTGACCTACCCATGTACAATTACGCCTATTGCAGTAACTAGTTGCATAGGCAGAAGTTAGGTTCAGTCCTGGCCGACCGCTCACCTTAAGCCGAGACACCGGCTGGGAGATTTTTATTTTATAATATATTATCTACCACAAAATTGGGACTATCTACTCTCTCCCGATTCTTGATGAGTCGTCAGGTCGCATTTTTGCTATCTATTCAAAGAGCTAAGGAAAGTATTGCACAACGGTAGAAATGGTAATAACTAAAATGTTTTCATATCCAACATACCAGTTCCGGCCTTGTAGCTTCTTTATGTAAATTAAATTCATAAGAATAATAATGTTACGTCGATAGTTTCATGAATATAAGAACGAGAGAATGAAAGAGAGAGAAAGCGAGAGAAACATGGGGTTACATGACCTCGCGCGGACGGAGGCATTGCGATAAAAACAAGTAAAACAATATTGGTAAACATTTCAATACCATCAAATAATCATGGAATTAAGCTGCTATTATCAAAAGTAAAAAATCAGGTGCAATCATATACAAATATTTATCAACGATAAAAAAGACAAAGTAAGCTGCTGCGATTCAGCGACTGAAATGATAAAAGTAATACGTGAACTTGGCAGTAAATACAAAATTTAAATGATTAATGAATAAAGAGAAACCCTTAGAAAAAATGTAAAAAAAATCTAAAACACATTGAAACAAAAAAAGTAAAAGGATTAAAATGCGGATGCCCCATGTGAATCATGTTCATGTAAACGTGGATAACAAGTACAAAAAGGTAAAATACATATAATGCAAGGAAAAAGAGGTCAGGGTAAAATATAAACATGTAAAATCACAAAAATGTAAATGTAGCCAATAAGAAAAATTATTGGAACTAAATGGTTATGCAATGCATTTTTTTTTCCGGGAGGAATATTGCGCTTTCTCAGAAATTAAAGATAAGGTCTTGTTTAATCGAAGACTTTCATTTACCATATATTTTTTGTGCCATAATTTAGAACCTCTACGATACTTAAATGAGGATTTGAAAAGTCGATGGTGGGAGGTGGTGGTTGCTGCCAACTGGAGGCCATTTTAAATACTTACTCTTGGGTATCTATTTACCCAAGGATAATAAGGAGAGATACATAACCAACAGTTCGGTAAATAAAGTAAATCTATACCCTATTATTCTAATCCAAGAGGTTCTATCTCTTCTTGAAAGCCCCTCCATCTTGTTCAGAGAACTTCATTACAGTAACCAAGTCGATCAAAATGATGTTCATCACGTGGGATGCTGAATCATTTGATCCCTGTTGTTGTTTATCCTTGTAGCGCCATATTCCTGAAAGGTTTTTCTCCTTTCTTATCTTAGGAATCCATTTTAGGAGGCTATACTTATATAAAAAGAACGACGGTAAGACCGGGAAAAATATCACTTTTTACTCAAGATTGAAAATATATATTCTCTGATAAATAATTACCTTGTTTACAGTTCTCGCTTTTATGCAAAATAGCTCGAGCTTATTTTGCTAACACCTTTAGATTCATCACGAGTCGGGTGTGTCATAAGATAAGAAAATGAAATCTTTTGTTTAAAGCTTTTCCGTCTTTCATCGTGATGAATACGCACGTGTCACTGAAATGAAGGTGCAGCTGGCTTATTTATGATCAAAATAGCGCAGCCAGACTGAGTACTCGTTGATTCTAGCAGATTCTGAGAATAAAAACATAGTTGTAACCTTAGGTACCCGAACAGGTTACGTGACTGCACTGTTGCTTGTGACAGACCTCTGTAGAATTATCCTCCCAGAAAACACTTCATTCGCGAAGAAATATGAAGATTTCGTAAATCTTTTAATCAGCCTTTACTAT
>NW_028234405.1:22429586-22437086 GCF_977035675.1 Penaeus japonicus | reverse complement strand
TTTTTATGGTCTTCCTAAAACTCATAAGGATGATATTCCTTTAATAAGACCCATTATTTCGTCGTGTACCTCAGTTACTCGCCCACTAGCGTCGTGGCTGGCTAGTAATTTATCACCTCTTTTAGGTTCTTTCTCGAGCAGTTATATTAAGCATTTGATGGATTTCATTGATAAAGTTCGTAATTTACAGACCCACAACATGAAACTAGTACGTTTTGATGTGGATTCCCAGTTAACGAATGTTCCTCTTGATGATGTGCTAGAATTTTTAGAACGTAAACTAACTGCAGCTCCTCAGAAGATTTCCACTCCGGTTGATTATTTTATTGAACTTGTTCGTTTATGCGTCTCGAATAACGTTGTTTCTTTTGAGGGAGAATTCTATAAACAGACTAACGGTATCGCGATGGGTAGTAGTTTAACTCCGGTCCTTGCTAGTTTATATTTGGAAATGTTTGAAACTGAACTCCCTCCGGCCATCCTCCCTCCGGACTCGATCTGGTTTAAGTATGTTGATGATATTTTTTCTATGTGGCTAGTAAACCGTCCGGATTCCGACGATTTTTGCGTAAACTTAACACTCTTGCTCGTACCATTAAGTTCAAAGTAGAATGGATAAATGCTGGTAAATTACCGTTTCTTTATATATTATTGCATAATTTCAACGGTTATTTAAAGTTTTCAGTTTACCCTCATTTTTCTCATATCATCCCTTATCCATTAAGAAATCAGTAGCCTCGTCTATGTTTCTTAGAGCATATAAGATCAGCGATAATGAGTTTATTGATAGAGAAATTAGCATCATTATGGAGTCCTTTAAAAATCTTGATCCTAAGTTTTTCTTAGAACAAGCGCATTCATATGCTAGATCAAAATTTTATTCACAAACTAAAGTCATGCATAAGGACAGGTCCGATAGCTTATTAGTTGTACCGTTTAATCAGTCACTCAAAAAGCGGCAGTTATTAAAAAAAGTGAACATCGATATATTGTTCAATTATCCTAACACGTTGCGTAAATCTTTGGTTAAACATAATGCATCCAGCGCTACTCTTGGCACTTCTTCAGGCATTTATGCTATTCCTTGCAATGAATGTCCGAAGTTCTACATAGGTGAAACGGGTAGAGAGCTGGAAAAAAATAAGGAACACAAATGCTTGTTTTATTCATATGCGTGATGCCGGTCATCAACTAAATTGGAATAACGTAAAATTAATTCACAAATCGTCTAATGGTTATGAAAGAAATATGTTTCAATCTCTTTTAATTAAAAAAGATTCCAAATTCTAACTTGAGTGCTGGTCAATGGATGATCTTACCTCCTTTTTGGTGGAAAAAGCATTCCCTAGGTTAATTGACTTTAAACATCCTTCAGTGACCTGATTCAGCCCTTATTCCTAAGAAATTGGGGATGGTCAAGTTTTTTATTCCATTTGAAAGAATGTGTCACATGTTAAAATGTTGTAGTATTTATAAAGACACATTCAACTCTTGCCAACAATGTCTATGTCCAACAAGACAGGGAAAGTGCTCATCCCTCATATCTTCTTCATACAGTCACTGATACTCTTCTAAATTTAAAAGACGATGATAACATTGTAATAACTAAGCCTGATAAAAGCATAGGCATAGTTATATTAAACAAAATAGATTATGTTAACAAGTTATCTGCTTTACTCACAGACTCATCAAAATTTCACTCATCTCCTCAAACTTGAAGATAGATTACACAGAATATTACGTCCGTTAAAGACAGTCCTCGACGAAACCATATATAACACTATTTTCTCAGCTGGTTCTCGTCCAGGATTATTGCATGGTCTCCCCAAATCCCACAAGATCAGTACACCTCTGAGACTTATCATTTCATCCATCGGCACGTTTAGCTATAACTTGGCTAAATTTCTTGTACGCATTATTCAACCCTTAACCAATAACGAGTATACTACTCTCAATACTATAAGTTTCGTAAATTAAATCATTATCTGAGTTGATGACAACACTGTAATGACTAGCTTTGACGTCGAGTGCAAATGTTCCCCTGGCAAAAAAAAAAAAAAAAAAAAAAAAAAAAAAACAATACATAAGAGAAAACGTTATCTAAGTTTGGTTTAAATAAGAAACAGTTTGAGTCCCTTCTGAATATTGCCACTAAAGATTCAGTTTTTACCCTTAAATACCATTTATACACTCAAATAGATGGCGTAGCATTGGGTTCTCCTATTGGCCCCACCTATGCCAATGCCTCCTATGTCACCACGAAAAGATCTGGCTACATAAATGACCTGCAGATTTTAAACCTATTTTCTATAAAAGGTACATGGATGGTGCTTTACTCATGTTTAAACATCATTCACACGTCAAGCAATTTTTATCCTACCTTAACAACCAACATACTAACATTAAGTTTACCTGTGAAATGGAGAAGGAAAACCAACTTCCTTTTCTTGACACGCTAATCGCCAAAGAAAATGGATGTCTGTCCACAACAGTTTATAGAAAACCTACATTCACTGGTTTAGGCAAAATCATTTAAGCCACTCCCCTCAGAAATACAGAAATAGTATTTCTACTCTTATCAATAGAACATTTACTATCATTTACTTGATAAGTAAATGCTATATTTGACCAACTACTTTAAAATGAATATATACCTTGACAATATAATCTTCAAAACAGTGAATGAACAAAACGGTTATTCTTAAACAATAGATTATGTCCCGTCAAAATTTCTATTGTCCCCTAGGAAGTCAAGTACATCAACCTCCCTTATTTTTTACACTTCAGCTTCTTGATTCGAAAACAATTAAGTGAGATGCTGAAACATCCCTTCCCTCAAACAAAATTGAATATAGTTTTCTAAAAAAAAAAAAAAAACTATGCTATTAGCACTTTTTTTTAGAAAGAGAGATCCAGTCCCTTCTGAATTATGTTCAAATATAGGATATCTATATAGCCGTCCTGGCTGCAATGCTAGGTATATTGAATCAACCTCACGCTGGTTCAAATACATATGGGTAAGTCAATTAGAATAGCCTATCTCTGAGCAAACCGTCTTTCTCTGCTATCCGCCAACATTCTCACTCGGAAAACTACCCTTACGCTCACAAGGATTTCAAAATTCTGTCCACTTCCCATACCAGGCTCGTACTCTAAATCTTCGAGTCCCTGTACATCCACACGATGAAACCAGAGCTCAACGACCACTTGACAGCCACTCAACTATTCACTATTTAACCCTCTACCTCCACTGCCTTTTTTACATGTTAAGGTATGTTCTAAGTGGTAACATTGTTTTCCCGTATATGTACGTTATTTTTTTCTTCTTTTTCATTACTTGTTATCTGAATGTGAAACCTTTTGAACAATATCCATGTATCTGGGTCTAACATTCTTTCTTTCTTTGTTGGATTTATTGGCTATCAACTAGCGGCACATGCCAAGGTCATTAAGCCAATAGTTCCATTTTATCTCATCAATCTAGAAAAGGTCATAAAGTTTTGTCTCCTTTAGAAATGTGATTATTTTACTGATAATTTTTTAGTTGCATGATAGCAAATTTGTAATATTCATTCTATGTTTTTAAATTTAAATAGTTCTTAAAGTCTTAGTCTTTGCTGGTTATATTTTATACATAATAACAGAATGTGGGCTGTTGTCAGGTTGCAGTTGCAATGGCCACATTGTTGGGGGATATTTTTTCTCTATATAGGGAGTGAGGTGTGTCAATTGTGTGGCATTGGCCTTAATCCGGGTCAACACCACCTCCTCCCTTCTATTTTTCCTGTGGGCTGTGTCCCACGTTTCTATTTCATTTTTGTGTTTTCTGATTGGGAGGTTGGTTTTTGCTTTTATAAACGAAACAAAACACCCGAGATTTGTGTGGAATGCTTGGCTCCAGTTCACCAGTTGACCCGGCTAATTTGTCAGCCTGTTCATTGCCATGGATACCCAAATGTCCAGTTACCCATATCAGCTTGATTTATTTGTTGGCACTATGTAATTTACGAATGATATTACCCTGTAATTAATTTTTTGGTGGTTTCTAATGATTTAATTGTTTTAAGTGAACTTAATGAATTTATAAATATTACTATTTTACCGTGGGTCGTCGATAGGACAAAATCTAAAGCTTTGTCTATTGCAAAAGGTTCAGCAAGAAAGATCGATGTATGATTCGGCACTCTGAATCTTAACT
Organism: Penaeus japonicus; assembly: GCF_977035675.1. Taxonomy (NCBI): domain Eukaryota; kingdom Metazoa; phylum Arthropoda; class Malacostraca; order Decapoda; family Penaeidae; genus Penaeus; species Penaeus japonicus. Next base: position 22,432,888 of record NW_028234405.1, on the reverse strand, counting down.
GGGATTCAGTCGACCATACACCTGCACCCACACGCTCGTCTGTCTTAGGGCCGTCGGTATATATATGAAAAAAGGAAAGATGTTTAATAAGGATCTCTCTGAACCGCTGGCGTACCTCCGCCTCCGGCACCGTGGCTTTGGCTGATGGTAGCCAGTCTACCACGATGGTAAAATTGGGTGTCTCCCACGGCGATATATATGAATGAACCAGGGTATCGATGGTAGAGAGATCTATACCGACTTTATCTGTGAGGTCATTGGGTTTGCAGCACAGTGGCTTTCCGCCGCGGTGCTGCAAACCCAATTGCCAACGTAACATATTCCCGTTTGGATGACGGGGCTGCCTGGCAATTTTAGCAGTATAGGTCACCTCAAGCTGGTCGCGTCTGAGACGGAGGGGAGGTACTCCCGACTCTACCTCTAGGCGCTCGGTATTTAAGGGCTCCAAGACAGAGGCGTAAACAAGCATTCTGCAATACATTCAGAGTTGAGCTCATTGCTGAGCCATACACAATTGACCCATAATCTATTTTAGCCCTAATCAGGGATTTATATAACATTAGTATTTATTATAACATTAGACTTTCTATCAGTTTCCCATTCGTGCCCAGAAATGCACGTTAATAAATCGAGTGCTTTTTGACATTTATTCTTTAACTGTCCAATGTGGTCTTTCCAATTTAGTCTATTATCAAAGAGTAGACCAAGAAATTTAGCAGAATTTTGAATAGGTATTGGGTGGTTGTCTAGAGTTAGCCTGATGTTGGGCTATCTCCTATTGGTAAAGACCATGCCAATACCCTTTCTTAAAACTTAAAACCCCACTGGAGGCCCCAGTTATGAATCATATCCAGTGTCAATTGGATCTGATTTGCTGAGAACACTGCATTACTGCTAGTGTGCCATAATGCACAATCATCGGCATGCAGTGAGTATTTAAGATTCCGAGGAGATGGTAAAATGTCATTTATCATACAGAAAATAATGTTGGTGACAAAACACTTCCCTGTGGGACTCCGTTTAACTGGACAAAATGTCTGAAAAAATGACGTCAGAAAATAATTTGACAGAAAAAGTTTCCACGTAATCTGAAAGCATAAAGTTTTCTGAGTACGCTATGTCGCCATGTCATGTCGTAGGCGTTTTCTTTATCTAAAAATACTGAAATCAAATAATGCTTTTTGGCAAATACCTCATGAATATGACTTTCCAGTTTTACTAGCAGATCGAGACATCCCTTTCGGAACCCGCACTGTTTGTCATCTAGTAAATTCCTGGTATTTAGAAAATCCAATAGCCTACTATTAACAATTTTTTCCATTACCTTGCATAAGCAACTTGTCAATGCAATTGGGCAGTAAGAAATGGCAGATCTGGGATTTCCCCCTTTCAATATGGGAATAATGTGGGCGAAGTGTCATGAATTTGGAAGAGCCTGGCTTTTCCAAATGTCATTGAATACTTCTAGTAACTTAATCATGGCATTATGATTAAGATGCTTTATTATCTTATATCGAATCTCATTGGGGCCTGGGGATGTTCCTCTACAAGCTTCTAGGGCTCGGACAAGCTCATCCATTGTAAGATTTTTATTATAATCAAGTTCATCTCCTGTGGCAAATTAAATTGGTTACAGCTCAGATGCTTCCTTGGTGGTCAGGAAAGCAGGATGGTAGTTTTCTGAGCTGCTTGTGTAAGAGATGTGCCTGGCGAGTGTGTTAGCAATATCTCTAGATGAATCAAAATTATTTCCCTCATACATATATATATATATATATATATATATTCTTTCCTACATGATATTTTTTTCTATTGATTGGTACGTCTGATTGTTCTTCGAGCCCTAGTTCTCGCTAGTTTGTAATTGCGAAAGTTCTCATTTGATTTTTTTTTTTTTTTTGGGGGGGGGGAGGGGGGGAACTTGTAGGCCCTATTTCGTTCACATAGCGCCCTGCGGCAATCTGGTGTCCACCATGGAACTCTTCGCTTAACGCTATCTGTCGAAGTTTTAGGGATGGTTGCCATTGCTGCATTTATAATACAAATTTGAACATGTTTACATTATCATCAATGGTTTCTCCAACAACTTCGAGCTAGACGCTCCTTGTGAAGGCAACCCAAACCCCATAAAGTATGATGAGCGTTGAAATCGCCTAAAACTAATTTGTTATTTGGCAGACTATCCTGAAGAGCAAAAAGCTCATCATATATTACCTTATTATCAGGTGGACAATAAACTGAACATGTAGTCAGATACGTGTTATTGAATTTTACTTTACCTGCGTCGTGTTCTTAATTAGAGTTAATCGTCACTTAAGTGAAAGGGAGGTTCTGGTGATTGTACATGGCGACCCCGCCTCCACCCCTTCCCTATCGGTCTTTTCTACACAAATGATAGTTTTTTAACAATACGACCTCGTCAGAGACTTGGTCGTTTAAGAGGCTTTCTTGGAGAACTTTAATATCGAAAGCATAGGACGAGGCTAATAGTTTGAGGGAGTTTAATTTTGATCTAAGACTTCGACAGTTCCATTGTATAATGGTAAACGCGTGGATTACGTGTTATGGGGTTTGGAAGTACCTTGTCCGCCGATCTTTATTTTCTTTTTTCACTTACTCCTCTCCCTCGCTTCCCGAGGGCCTCTCTCGGTAATTTTTGGAGACAGGGCCTGCTCCCCACTGCTAGGGAGACGCCTGGTGGAAGAGATTTGCTCTTACGAGCAGACCAAAAACCAGGCTAAGTCCTAGTAGGGGTCGCCTAGACAAGGTGTGATCCAGATTATGATTTGGTATCATCCTCCTTATGATGTTTATTTTTTATGCTGGGTTGATTCAGCAATTTCCTTTATTTTATTCAATTCCTTAATCTGATTCATTAGTTCTTTAACAGTCTTCTTCAATTACGAAATTTCTTGATCCTTATCTGCGAGCTGCTGACTAACTGCTTACACTGAAATTTGTGAAGTAAATTTGTCAGTATCCTTATCAATGCATCTTAATTAGGTGTGTCTAAATTATTGACATCTATTACAACGCATTGTTTTTTTGGATATAAAGTCTTACTTGTACAATCTCTTCTCCAACTTTAACGATACTAGGAATTTTTCATGTAGAAAAAGTCAAGAAACACAATCCGGCTTTTGTTCGCACATTCCCATCTCTCTTGGTCATGCAATTTACGTCTTGGTCTTCCATGGCCTCAAGAATTTCGCTTTCTTCCATTGTCCTCAAATCTCTGGGAAAGATTACTACCTTACAGGTATTTCGGCCAACAGGAATATATTCTTTTCCTTTGAGGTCAT
>NW_028234405.1:22359586-22362086 GCF_977035675.1 Penaeus japonicus | reverse complement strand
TTTCAACGAAATAAATTTTTCATCTATTAATGAAAATTGAAGAGCGCGGATTTTTACACTATCTTGATATGCTAAACATTATGCACTCGGTCTTATTCAAATTTAGCCGTACTGCTTAGATGAAGTCAGCGCATACATTAACTAGCTTTTGCAATATGATAATGGACGGGCTAATACGACTATATTATCTGCATAAATCATATGATTGATGGGAACATCTTTCATGACTACTTTTAATTTAGTAATTTTAGCAGATAAACCGTCCATGTCAGAAATGAATGAATACGGGCAGACGCTACTCCTTTGCTTAACTCCACATGACACATTGAATTCCAACGAAATACCCTCTCACCATCGCACACACATCATCTGACTAGAATACCATGACTGCGTGACACGCACGATGGCACACCTCGACGCAGCAGCACATCAAAGAGGAGGGCGTGTTTCGTTTTATCAAAGGCTTTTGACTTGTCCACAAAGCAGGTGGAGACGGTGGTATTGCGTTTAGTGTACTGCAGTGTTATGTCTTTAACCGGGTTATTACCATATCAGCCCTGTGGTTGTTTTATAGGCAAACTGATTACCACCAGCGCGTAAATATTCAGAGCACCTTTGATATGATTGCGGGCAGTTGCACGATAGTTGTTTACTTCTCCATTTTTATCTTGTAGTAAAAGCACAGTGAAAATTCTTAATAAAGAGTTGGGGAAAAGCAGGAATACTTTATACAACATGTGAATACCAGACTCAGCTTTACATGAATGATTAGATGCGCTTGAGTATAATGTTGCGGGTTAATTCAGTCTTGGCCCGGACTCCCCTTCGTATCCACCGCATTGATTGCCCTGTCCGCTTCACGCCCGGAAGCGACTGGGGCACAGACGGAGCGCGGGAGGTGTTGGGGTCGGGGTGCGACGGATTGTTGAACAAGGAGGCGAACTGCGTCTTCCATAGTTCACATATAGCTTGTCTCCGACTAATACCTCCTACGCTAGAGAGATTTACTCATTTGTTTTTTCTTGCTGATTTCTGACCATTTCTTTTTTTCGGATGAATCTCAAATTAAGTTCTAACCGAGAACTGGCCCGTAGTCTCCGTCTGAGTGATTTTTGTCACCTGAACTAAGAAAAGCTGTAGTTATTTATCATAAAGCTTAACGATATTTCTAAGGTACACCTCATTATTGCAAATGATATTGACAACGTATGCTTCCATTATTTTAACGCAAATTCAGTCTCTATGTAGTACGAACTCATTTTTCTCACTGCATATGTGGTGAGTGCGAGGCAGCCAGGGTGAAGCCCAGTGCCTGGTGGTCGGAGCCGAGAAGGTGGTGCTTGACATGCATAGACGCGAGGCTGGCCAGCAGAAACGCGGGGCACACCAGGTGGTCCAGCCAGTGCACGCGGCCCGAGGCCTGGCTCACCCACGAGAAGGGGCCTCCGACAGCGCGTACAAGTCACCTGTAACAATTTCGCCATAGAATTTTAGCAATTTACTACCAAAATATGAGACTGGGTGAGCGTTGAGGTCACCAAATGCAATAACATTATCATCAGAATATTCTTCCAATAAAAGACGTTCGGCAAGATGATTCACATATTCAGCATCATTCACGCTCGTGGCATACGATAGGTAAGAGTTTATTATTCTTAATGTGGTCGGCGCTGGGGCCGCGTTCACGTCGCGTCTCGGACAGGCAGCGGTGAGCTGGCGCTGGTGCCGATCACCGGGTCAAAGCAAGCGTCGCTATTGTTGCCACATCTATCTATCTATCTATCTATATGCATATATATATATATATATATATATATATATATATATATATATATATATATATATATATATATGCATATATATGTATATAGACGTCCTTATTTTCAACTTTGTTGCAATCACCGTCGTTATAACTCACTGCTTGTTACCATATTCTTACGATCTATTCATATTCTTATTCATTATCATTTCTTCTTTTAGTTTTCTTAACACAGTATCATTTGTTTATCTGTAATATATCATGTAATATGAATAAGTAATTAAGGTAGGAGTTTTAAAGTCGCTTTCTAATTGATTTATATAAATTATATTTACACCAATCACCGGTAGAACAAAATTCACAAAAAAATGCATAATCCTTGAGCACATTCATTCAGACACTTCAATGATAATAATGATAACATAGAATAATATATATACATACATATAGGACAATAAATCAGGGCAACTTACAATAATAGATATAAAATATCGTAACCACAACCCGGCTCCGCCGACCACCGACCAGCCATCGTCACCTCCTTCCACTACCTTGTCCAAGGTCGTTCTCCCTCCTTCAACCGTAGCTACCCCCTACAACCCCTTAAAGAGTCGAACAGAACCGAAACCCGAATCTTAACCCAAATCTTAAGTGTCGTCGTACAAGTTTCGAGTCCTGTCAGTCCGTCAGTGTCTCGAGGATAACATTGTGAAGTCATCTATGGAGATCATGCAGGGGCTG
>NW_028234405.1:22339586-22347086 GCF_977035675.1 Penaeus japonicus | reverse complement strand
GAATTCCTTGATCAGGGGAACTCTATAAGAGTGATATACGAAGAGAGCAAACATCCGGCAGATTCTTGATTAATGCACAGTACTACACGGATGTGCAGCATGGCAGGCCTCGAGATCAGCTGCGGCAATTACAGGTTTAACACACCTGGGAGGTGTGCTCTTCTGCATCCGTCAATATCATAACTTGAAAAAAAAAGTACAAGTACCTGGCGCCTTACAAGGCTTTAGAGAGGTAAGCGGGGACGTAGGGTATAAGGCATAGTTCGATATATGAAAGGAAAATAGTTCGTGCTCCAAGAAATTAAAAACGTGAGTTAGTAATATATCGAATATTGTATCAAAATGTTTTTTATGTTTTTTTTTTTTTTTTTTTTTTTTTGTATTATTTTTTTTTATTTTTTTTTTTGGGGGGGGGGATTTGATTTTTTTTATAATATTATATGGCATGAGGGTAACTGGTATATGCAACAGAATCATGAGTATGTTTTACTTGCTTGTTTTTCAATGCAACTCGCCTGTAGGTGATGCAATAGCACGCTCCCAGGGTTATTAGCAATATACACATTCCGGCGATGGTAACGTATACAGGATAAATGTAGGTTGCGTGGAACGGGCTGAGCGGGGTAAATGCATCAAGCTGTTGCAAAGTAGGCATCTATTGAAAAGTTATACTAGGAAGAGAAATGTTATAGGATGGCAATGATACCGACATGGGTTGCAGGTAGGAGGTATTCATTGCAATCTTCCTTGTGTAGGTATGGGTGGCTGGAATAAATAGGGATAAGGAAGTTAGTTCACATGAGGCTGGAAGAACAAAAGTACCTTGTAGAACAACATCAGGGTTATGCTTGTTACACATAACTGTAGTTGTAGTAGCCTTGAAGTAAAATAATAGGGTAATGTCGGGAAATGAGAGAAGAAACGGCCTAACCGAATCACGGATTTTAGAGAATGTGCACTGACCTATAATGTTATGGTTTGTAATGAGCGCCCTGGAGCAAGATGGCATGTTTGTGTCAAGAGCCAGAGGCAGTGCAAACGAATGTGCGAGGAGTGGTCTTTGCACAGTTATCTAAGAAATCTGCTGGTAGGAAGGAAAGAGCCTGGCCGTGAAGGGATTTTAGGATGAGTGAATGTTGTGTGTTTAAAGTGAAAAAAAGTGTTATTTGTTTTGTATGGGAATGAGTGAATGAAATAAGCCTTGAAGGTAGTTTCAGGGGAGAGTGGAATAAGTACAGAGAGACCTGAAATTGTGAGGTAAGATTTTAGAGTAGAGTAGAACTGAATTCGTTGCTTTAGAGGAAAAAGAGGCTTAGCATTAGCAGAGGAGATATTGTGGAGAATAGGGCGTAAGTCATGTGGAGTAATGAGACTAGGAAGCACTTCGCCTGCTGTTGCTGAAATCAACGAGTTGGCTATTGAGTTAATATTATTTATAATCTTATTGATTGTCACTTGGTAAGATAGCACGTTAAACGCGAGCTCTGTGAAATGGTTAGAATTATTGAGCTTTGTGGAGAGGTTTTCAAAGGTTGAGTTAACGCTGTGAAATGCTCTCTGTAACTCGTGAACATTAGTGGCAATAGTGTTGACGGCATGCATCGATGCGTCAAATCAGTGAGTAATTGTTCTGAGATTATTCTGATATTCTGAGAACTTAGAAGTGAAAGTATCATCATCTACAACGCCAAATAACGCGTGGGCAATCTTTCCGACAGCATTAATTAATCCTCGTCGTGAACGATGTTTATGTTCTACAAAGAAGAAAGTTGATTATGGATATAATTAAGTGCACTGTCAAGAAGAGAGAATTGCTGCTGTGTTAACTGTTCACGGGTTACCTGCGCTTGAAGTGATGCTATCTTACGTAGGTGGAAAGTAGCCAGGCCGGAGAAATCAGCAATCGGCTGAAGCGAAATTTTCATTTCCACATTATTTGTTATTGGTAAGACTAGCCCATGGTCCTCAACGAAGGCTCCTGGTACTGCACGAAGCTTAGGGGGTAGGGCATGGCGGTCGGCAGACGACAAAGTGAAGAATGATAAGCCCAAGAGTAGTAAGGTCTGGAAGATAAAAATCAATTAGTGTTCGTCGGCCGGGGGAGAATAGTACTTGTGAGCAAGCTTTAGGACGTCGAAATGAGACCAAGATTGTTCACCTGACTGTATGCATTTAATGTAGGCCTTGTTGTTCTTTACACTAATTACTCTAAATGGACCTTCAAATCTAGGAGCAAGCTTTGACTTACTATTGAGTTGTTGGTTGACTTTTCTAAATACTAATGCTCCAACTTCAATGTCCTTGTGGCGGGCTACTTTGTGTTGAAATGACAGTATTTTATCTCTGGAATTAGTCAAATGCTTCTTTGTGATCTGAAAGATGGACTTGTTTCTATTTAGAAGATATTCAGCATAATTATCATTATATGAAGGAATTTTATTTTCATCAAAGAGGTCATAGGGTAGTCTTTTATCCGTTCCATATAAAAGAAAATATGGGGTATCACCTAAGGAAGAATGGAATGTACTATTAATACAAGACTGGATTGTCAATAGTGATTCATCCCATGTGTCCGATGTCGCATCAACAAGCGATCTCATTAATGAGAGGATGGAGGAGTTGAGCCTTTCTGTAATACCATTACTTTGTGGGCGGTAAGGGAGAATGTTAACACGAGTTACATTCATGATATCACATAACTTATCCATGACTTTGTTATGAAATTCAGTCCCGTTATCAGTTGAAAAATACACGGGAGCTGAATATTTATGACAGAAGTCATGAAAAGCATGTGCAACAACATTTGCTGATTTGTTGGGCACGGGGACGAGTTCACAAAAACGAGTGAAGTTATCAATGAAGACTAAAATATAAGGATTTCCATTGCGAGAAGGTAGAAAACCTGACAGTGTGTCGCAAGAGACCTTCTGGAAAGGAAAGTCTGGAATGTCATATTTCAATGCAGGGGCTTGGTCATTGGTATTTCCCTTGTAATATGGGCATTGCTTACAAAACTGAACATGCTTAGCAACTTTGCTAATGAGGTGTGGGAAGAAGAAGCGTTGCTGAGCTAAGTGAATTGCCTTATACTTACCACAGTGTGCAGCTTCTTTCGACTCATGGAAAAGAGGAAGGATTCGACCTTCAAGAGATTCAGGAATAACTACAAGCTTACGAGATGCCTTGAGCTTTCTTGTCCTATATCGAGACTTGTAGCAAAGTACACCGTTAGCATCGAGGTAAAGTTTACTTACTTGAACATGTCTGCTAGGGGGAGGTCTTTCATTCCTTTCTAAAGCTTGAATTAAGGGGCCGTACAGATTATCATTACGTTGCGCTATCCGGATCTCGTCCTCCGTGGGTGGGTCCATGGGAGGTACGGCTGGGGCAGCCAAGACCGGGGCGGTAACATAATGAATGGGGTCGGAACGGCGACCATTAACATGTGCAGGCCGGATCTCGTCCTCCGAAGGATCCTCAACGGTAGGCGCGGCAGTACTTACCAAGATCGGTGCAATGTCAGAGAATTTCACCTTACGGGAGGCAAAGGTGGGCGAGGAGCTAGATTCAGGCAGGTTGTGAGCGTCAGAGAGAGGAGCGCGTGATAGCGCGTCGGCAACGACATTTTGTTTCCCGGGTAAATAAACAATGGTGCCGTCAAACTCTGCTAGAATTTCAATTGCGCGGGCGCGTCGTCCATGAGGGTCCTTACCCTTAAATATGGACGTGATGGGGGAATGATCAGTGTGCACTTCTATCTGATATCCCAAGATTAGCTCTCGAAAGTGACGGAGGGCCCATGTGATACTGAGTAGTTCACGGTCTGTCGTGTGATAGCGTTTCTCCGCTGAATTAAGGGCGCGACTTGCAAAAGCAATGGGCTGCGTTTTTTCCAGAATGGCCATGTTTCTGGTGGAGTGCTGCTCCGAGCCCGAGGTTTGAGGCATCAGTGGTGAGGACAAAAGGCAAATTGAAATCGGGGAAGGCTAAGAGTGGAGCCTTAATTAGTCGCGACTTAAGAGTTGAAAATGCGGCTTTTTCCTCGTCTGTCCACTGCCAAGTAGTATCCTTTTTAAGGAGATGATTAAGCGGTGTCGCGATGGACCCGTAACCTTGAATGAACGGCCTGTAAAAACCTGAAAGGCCTAAAAAGGACTTCAATTCCTTCTGGTTCTTAGGTGTTGGAAAGTCGGCAATGGCTTTAACTTTTCAATCATTAGGTGCAATACCTTTAGATGACAAGGTATGGCCTAGGAATTCTAACTTAGACTTGAAGAACTGACACTTGCTAGGTTGAATAGTTAATCCTGCAGTTGATAGCCTATTGAAAACTTGACGCAATTTATTCTCGTGTTCAGAGAGGGAGGGTGAGCAAATTAAAATATCATCTAAATACACGAGGACCTGATCATTAATTAGTCCTGATAGTACAAGTGGCATTAATCTGCTAAATGTGAGAGGGGAATTGCGAAGGCCAAAAGGGCATACTAAAAATTCAAAGTGTCCCATATGAGTCGAGAAAGCCGTATATGGCACGCTTTCAGGAGCCATAGGAACTTGCAGGAAGCCTTTAGCAAGGTCAATGGTTGAAAAAATCTTATCATTAGAGCCAGTGTCTTGCAACAACAATCTAAGATTAGGAATTGGGAATGGTTCTGGCACTGTTACTTTATTCAACTTGCGATAGTCGACCACTGGGCGGAAAGTATTATCCTTCTTTGGAACAAGGAGGAGGGGGGAGGCCCAGGGTGAATTGCTTGGTTAAATAAGATTCATGTCTAACATTGTTTTAACCTCCTTTTCCAAGGCCTGTCGCTTCGAATGAGGGATCTTATAACTCGGTATGTATGAAGGGTTAGCATCAAGCTCGAGGGTAATGGAGTGTTGAAGCAATGTTGTTTTTCCGATAGGACGGTCCTTGGTTGGCAGTACGCTTGGAAACTCTTTAAATAAGGTATTCAAAATATCATATCCTTCATGAAAATCTAAATTTTGCTTCAGAACATGATCAGAGCTCTGCTCATCAGGGGTAGATGATGTTGCAGAAAAAAACAGGGGAGGGAACAGGTAAATCAAATTCGCAGATAGGCAAGTCTGTGAATTCATAAGATATTACAGGTACACCATCGTTAATAGTCAACGGGGCCGGGGTAAGATTAAATACATGCACCTGACATCTATTATTAGTGATATTATACAAGGAAGGTAATGTTGCACAACCTTTTACTCGTATATTATCAGGTAATATCAAAGCAGTACCATTTGCCGAAGGACAAGAAACGTCTATCAGTAGATCATGAAATACCGGAATAGTAGTGGTAGCACTAGCAATAAGCTTAGGAGCATTATCATTAGCGGTCCAAGATTTCGCACAGTCGTCAACGTGTTTTGCGGGCGAAGGTTTGCGTGATGTGGGTGCCGGTATCGGAGCCGGGGAGAGGGAGCGCGCGGCGAGAGGAGAGGTGAAGCGAGGGCGGGTGGGAGGGGTAGGGGGTGGTGGGGAGGAGAGGAAGGAGAGTGAGGTGTCGTCTTGGTGTGACTATGGTCATGTGTGATTGTCATTGATTGTCATTGCGGGTGTGAAGGGGTCGGCATGCGTCCATAGGCAAGAGGGAGTCCTTAACAGGTAATTCTGACCATTAAAAGTAATTCTATTACTCTGAGGATGGAGGAAAATTCCTGTACGGTATAAGAAATCATGACCCAACAAAAGGTGTCCCGGGGTAAAATTAGATTCTACTACGACAAACTTGTGAGCAAAAATTTCACTACCAAGAGAGATGTTAAGGACTTTGCTGCCTAAAGCTGATACCTTATCTCCTGTTATCCCGCAAATGGTGGTTTGACTCGGTTGCAAATCTATAGATAATTCAAAATTCTGCAAGGTATTCAACGAGACCACAGAACAAGAAGATCCGGTGTCTAAGAAGAAATATGCAGGCTTGTCATTTAATATAGATGGAAGCAATGGCGGCTGAGTGATATCATTAGGGATGCAACTAGTTGAGACAATGTGATGTGTTACCGGTATTGTGCTTGTAGTGTTGCCGTGTCTGGGTGTTTTTGGCTTTTCCCTAAAAAATGGCGGTTTGCTTGGCGTTGTTGCAGCAATTTGTACGTTTGACTCACCTGGTCTGGGAACGCCGAGCAGTGGGCCCATGGATGCTAGCGCGTGCCATGGTAAGGGCAGTACGGAGTCGAATAACATGATTCCGCACCGTGACCTTTTGCACAACAGTTGAAACACTGATCCCTGTTTGGTGCCCAATTCGTGACGCAAGGTTGTTTACGTCTGGGAACCTGAGGTGAGTTAGATGACGGGGGAAAGCGAGTGTTATGTCCCGTATTATATCTGTGAGGGGAGGTTTGTCTTGAGTGTTGTGTTTTCGTGTCATGGTTGTGGAACCGCGGTTTAAGGTTGCGTTGTGGTTTGTCGTTTGGTTGTTTGTGTTTGTTTGTGTTACGCAAGGGTGTGTTGTCTTGTGTGGTCGTGTTTGCCTTAGTAGTGGGAACGCCTGCATTGACGGATACTGTGGGAGCCTTCTCTCTTATTGACTTGGCAAATTCGCCGGGTAACTTAAGTAAATCAGTATCTTCACAGGGTTCCCAAACTTGCTCTTGTACAGAAATAGGTAAAGAAGCAACTAGGATAGATTTCACCATATACGTCATGGAGGAGACGTGATGGTCGTTAAACAAGGACTTTATGTGGGAGTCATGGTTGTGGGGGATACTTTTAACCCATTTTGAAACTTGAACCCGAAGCTGATTGATAAAGTATCGAATGTCTTCTTCGGACAAGGAAGCAGGCTTTAATTGACTAAGTCTCACGAACTGAATATGATGACTTACATCCAAGGATTTGAACGAAGATCTAAATATATCCTTGAAATAACTCCAACTGCGCAAATCGGATGGCAATGTCTTAAAGGCGTTAATCGCGTTTCGTACTTTCGCTGAGGTAAGCTCTAAACGTGTTTCAGCCGCGTTTACGCATTTATTGCCGAAAGAAGGGTCGTCTCTAGACATTCCACCTTGAATAATCATAGATTCATCATTTTCCAAGAAATCTTCAACCGGAATGGACGAGCCATCAAATTTCTGTACGATATTGAATGTCTGATGAGGTTGGAACGTCATGTTTGAGTAGGGGTGGGTGGGTTGGGGTCAGGTCAGAGGATGGGTCAGTGGTGGAATTAGCAGTTGAGGGGTTAGTGTGGGGAGTCAGATATGATCGAGAAACGGAATGGGAAGGAGAATGCAAAAGTACACTATCCAACCCGAAGAAAATTTCGGTAGTTTCCCTGAGATTTCTGAACAATTTACCACTTCGTAATTCACTCATGAATAGGCGCGAGAAAGAAATCCGGTCACTTCACAATGTAGAGAAATTAGAAAGAGAAAAGAAAAAAAGCGAGTAACACAAGGCACAACACTAGGGTGGGAAAAACAATTCAGAGTAAGAGAAATGACACGAGGGATATCGACCTTAGTCGCAAC
>NW_028234405.1:22312086-22314586 GCF_977035675.1 Penaeus japonicus | reverse complement strand
CCAATGGTTTCAAGTTGTGTGCCGCGGAACACAGAATTGGGGAGAGACCGGAGATGGTTGTAGGAAAGGTCAAGAACTCGCAGGAACGCCACATCAGTAAAGCACTCTGGTGGCAGGTTTTCTAAGTGGTTGTGACTAAGATCAAGTAGCTGGACTTTTTCCAGTGAAGAAAATGCGCGAGGACGTATCTGTTTGATGCCGTTGTGTTCGAGGATGAGCATCTGGAGAGTGCCCAGAGGCCCAAAGGCGCTGCTGTCCAGTTTCTTTATGAGGTTGTACCCGAGATCAAGACGCTGGATGGAGAATGTAAAAGCTCCGAGAAAGTTTATAGGCACTTCTTTGAGAGCATTGTGGCTCACATCCAGGCTTTTGAGCAGGAGGGGTGGTCCTGACCCTGTGGATAACTCTTGGATATCATTATAAGAAATGTTGAGAGCGAGAGGTGTCGTTGGGCTGGTCACATTCGAAAATGCATTTAGCGACAATTCTTTTAGCTTGTTATGCTGTAGGTCAAGTTCCATGAGATTTGGAAGATCTGAAAAGGCCCGAGGTTCTATTGTCTCTATTTCGTTGTTTGCTAACAAAATGGTGCTTAGCTTGGGCAGGGCTTTGAATGCCTCGAAGTGTACAGTCTTGATTTTGTTTCCTGTGAGAACGAGAGTCCTAAGACCAACAAGGTTATGAAAAGTGTGAACCTCAATTCTCTCTAAGAAATTAAGAGCCAGTCTAATATCTCTTAGATTCTTGTGTACATTCTGATGAAAGAGAGTTTTCGGTATGTACGTGAGACGGTTAGAATCCATATTGAAATATCTTAGCTCGCCAAAGGAGTAAAGGGCAGTCTCTGATATTGTCCTGAAGTTATTATTATCCAAAGCAATCCATTGCAATGCTGTCAGTGGCTTAAGAACATCCTCGGGAAAGTCGTCTCTATAAAAGCCTAAACTTATCTCCAAAACTTCCAAAGTATTAAGAACGTCTATAAAAGATTCTGCAGAAACATCAACGATTCTGTTAAACGAAAGACTGAGTTCTCTAAGCTCTGGTGTGTATCTAAAGGCATGAGGTGGGATGCTGTAAATACGATTGTTCCTTAAGATGAGAGTATCAAGACTATCTCCCCAGGACTCGAAATCATCCTCGTGGATTTCCGTGATTTGGTTGTGCCCGAGGTTGAGGTGCGCGATTGTACTGCAGTTCTCCAAGGCGGCACGAGGGATGGCCTTAAGCTGGTTCCCGGACAGGCTTAGGGCCTCCATTGATTCACAGAAGGATCGGAAGACATCATCTTTAATATCGGCTAGGTCTTGTGACAAGCCTTCGAGAACGGACTCGAGTTATGATTTGTTTAATCTCCAGGTCTAGCATGACCAGGGAGTGCTCGGGCCCACCCAGAAAGGCTTGTTCTGTGATGTTCATGATGTTATTTGCGGAGAGGTAGAGGCGCCCGGGGTTGAGACCCTTGAATGCTTCATCTTGTATTTCCGTGAGAAGATTGAAATCGAGGTGAAGGTCCCGCGCAGTTATAGTTTTATTAAAGAGATTATTTGGGATGAAACGAATGAAGTTTTCTCCCAAATCGAGTTTATCCAGCTTCGGCTATTTGTTGTCGGGCGATACAGGTATCTGGAGGGCTCTTAAGTCTCTTCAGATTGTTTTTGTGACAAGGCCTTCGGAACGGACTCGAGTTTGTTCTTCTCCAGGTCTAGCATGACCAGGGAGTGCTCGGGCCCACCCAGAAAGGCTTGTTCTGTGATGTTCATGATGTTATTTGCGGAGAGGTAGAGGCGCCCGGGGTTGAGACCCTTGAATGCTTCATCTTGTATTTCCGTGAGAAGATTGAAATCGAGGTGAAGGTCCCGCGCAGTTATAGTTTTATTAAAGAGATTATTTGGGATGAAACGAATGAAGTTTTCTCCCAAATCGAGTTTATCCAGCTTCTTGGGTAGGATGTTTCTCACTGTGTCAGGTGAAGTCTGTCAAGGAGGTCCACCGACAGTCAAAATTGACGATCAAGAGAAACGTTTGCTATGTTTGTGATATTAATGTACCTGAACAGAAAATTGTGTGTTATCAAAGGATGAGTGTTTCCTTATAAAATGGGGAGGGGGACTCTCGCTCGAGGGTGAGAATGGAATTTGATGACACCTGTAATTATGGTATCTGCGTATAATGGTGATAAAGTTTTTACAAATCTATTACATCATCATTATTATCGTTCTCGCACTATTACCATGCCTACGCAAGGGTGTTTGTCCCGCAGACTTCGTCCAGTCTTCGTACATATTAGTGATTGTTATTTTTCGTGGAGGGATGATTTGTCAATATCATTACTGATATGAATGCATGTCACATGACGCCATCAGATCTGCCATGACTGGTCCAACGGCAGTCACAATTGATAATTTTTATTGATTAGTTTATGGTTTCTATATCATATGATCAAAAGTAGAAATGAGAAATTCAAAACAATATTAAAAATAAAAAATTAACGAGTTTT
>NW_028234405.1:22234586-22242086 GCF_977035675.1 Penaeus japonicus | reverse complement strand
CATTTATCCCTCTCTCTCTCAGTTATATTTCTTTAGTCAATGTGTCAGCGAGCATTAACACAACGTTGCTTGCGTTCTGGCGTTTTCATAGTCACTGGAATGAAGGCAAATTTGGATAGATTCGCTCTAACGACCAAAAATGTATTTGCATATATGCATTTACTTGGATATAACTATGCATACATACATTTTAATTCAGTTAACCATTTATTTTCACTTTGTAGCATCACTAAATCGAGTTGTGATTTAGTGAACTCTCGCGCGCGCATGCGCGCTTGTGTGTTTGTGTGTTATTTTTTTCTTTCCCTCTCTCATTCACCCACTCCCTTTCTTCTACTCCCTTCCTTTCTATCTCTTACTCAATCACTCACTTTCTCCTCCTCCTTTACTTTCTCTTCCCCACTCACTCAATCCCTTTCTTTCTCTTACTCTCTTTATCTTCCCTTGATTGTACTCGCCTCTCTACCCTACCTTCCTTTTGATTATATATATATTTTTTTTCCTTTTGCTTTGCCCTTAATCTCACATTTTCTTTCTCCAGCCTATTTTGTACTCATATATGCCCCTTCTGCTCGTTCCTATCTATCCTGCAAACCTTATTTCTTTCATTCATTTTTTCACTCATTTCTTTCATGCTTTCAATTTCTCACTTCTCCTAGCCTAGGCTAGCCTACCATAAACCTTTGATCGTATTTCGTTTCATCATCATTCCTACTTTTCTCTCCTATTCTGTTATCTTGTTATCTTCTTTATATATTCTTATCTTTTGTTTCCCATTTTTCTTACCCGCAAACCTACTTTTCTGCCTTTATTTCGCATCTCGATCTTTCTTCCGTCATTCCCCTTCCTCCTAAACCTTGCATCCGTTCTTACGACCCGAACCCAACCCTTGCAAACCCTAAATCCTGCCTCATCCTTGGCCACGATGAATCTCTGACCCTGGAAGATCCTGGCACACGGATCGCCCGAAGCTCCCTTACCCCCTTACCTTTATCTCTCCCTATATCATGCCTTTACCATTGTGTATTAAATCTACAGCATAATCTGGGCATAATGCCTTTAGTGAAATTAATTTATATAAAGATGCGTAATGATAGCTCTGTTTGCTTCTATTTGCCGGGCCTTTTAGAAAAACTTTGCCATTCCACATGACCGTGTTTGTTTTTGTTTTTGTTTTTTGTTTTGTCTTAGTTAATATAATTGCTAAAACTTGCCGAATAAGCAAATGTACCCATGCTTGTTTGACATGTTAATGTCTTATGTTCAACTGATTTTATTGTTTTAGTATCATGTTTTACCACTGGCTATTATTTTTCAAGTGTACGTAACTTTTAAATGTATTTGGCAGACTTAAAACTTGATTCTAATGATTTTGCTCTGTTTTATATTTATATTTACTTTAAAACTTTTAGGAGAACCATTTGTGCTTTATTTTAGTGATAGTTTTTTTTATGCATGAATATTTTGTAAGTTTATCTGTTTGTTTTTGCCACTTTCATCTTACCCTCGTACAACCTTTTCATACCCTTACTTATCAGCTTTTAGTAAGAATTTATTATAATTATTAGCTGTAAGAATATTTGCATTTTTTGTATTGTTCGTCCCTTGCCCATATAAGGCGCCGTTTTCGTTCCAATAAAAGAGTGTTGAGACGATCGTGTTTAGGGGTTCCTCCTTTGGTGTTCCTCCTTTGGGGTTCCTCCTTTGGTGTTCCTCCTTTGGGGTTCCTCCTTTGGGGTTCCTCCTTTGGTGTTCCTCCTTTGGGGTTCCTCCTTTGGTGTTCCTCCTTTGGGGTTCCTCCTTTGGTGTTCCTCCTTTGGGGTTCCTCCTTTGGTGTTCCTCCTTTGGGGTTCCTCCTTTGGGGTTCCTCCTTTGGTGTTCCTCCTTTGGGGTTCCTCCTTTGTTCCTCCTTTGGTGTTCCTCCTTTGGGGTTCCTCCTTTGGTGTTCCTCCTTTGGGGTTCCTCCTTTGGTGTTCCTCCTTTGGGGTTCCTCCTTTGGTGTTCCTCCTTTGGGGTTCCTCCTTTGGTGTTCCTCCTTTGGGGTTCCTCCTTTGGGGTTCCTCCTTTGGTGTTCCTCCTTTGGGGTTCCTCCTTTGGGGTTCCTCCTTTGGTGTTCCTCCTTTGGGGTTCCTCCTTTGGTGTTCCTCCTTTGGGGTTCCTCCTTTGGGGTTCCTCCTTTGGGGTTCCTCCTTTGGTGTTCCTCCTTTGGGGTTCCTCCTTTGGTGTTCCTCCTTTGGGGTTCCTCCTTTGGTGTTCCTCCTTTGGGGTTCCTCCTTTGGTGTTCCTCCTTTGGGGTTCCTCCTTTGGTGTTCCTCCTTTGGGGTTCCTCCTTTGGGGTTCCTCCTTTGGTGTTCCTCCTTTGGGGTTCCTCCTTTGGGGTTCCTCCTTTGGTGTTCCTCCTTTGGGGTTCCTCCTTTGGGGTTCCTCCTTTGGTGTTCCTCCTTTGGGGTTCCTCCTTTGGTGTTCCTCCTTTGGTGTTCCTCCTTTGGGGTTCCTCCTTTGGTGTTCCTCCTTTGGGGTTCCTCCTTTGGTGTTCCTCCTTTGGTGTTCCTCCTTTGGTGTTCCTCCTTTGGGGTTCCTCCTTTGGTGTTCCTCCTTTGGGGTTCCTCCTTTGGTGTTCCTCCTTTGGGGTTCCTCCTTTGGTGTTCCTCCTTTGGTGTTCCTCCTTTGGTGTTCCTCCTTTGGTGTTCCTCCTTTGGTGTTCCTCCTTTGGGGTTCCTCCTTTGGTGTTCCTCCTTTGGTGTTCCTCCTTTGGGGTTCCTCCTTTGGGGTTCCTCCTTTGGGGTTCCTCCTTTGGGGTTCCTCCTTTGGGGTTCCTCCTTTGGTGTTCCTCCTTTGGGGTTCCTCCTTTGGGGTTCCTCCTTTGGTGTTCCTCCTTTGGGGTTCCTCCCCCTGGATCTTACAGTGACGACTATAAGGCTGCAAAAAAGGGTATCTGACCCGATTATTTGTTGATAGAGAAAAGCTAGGTCTTCCAAATACGAGTTACTGAAACATATATACAAATTAGAGACCCTTTTCTTCTTTAATGGCTTGAAGCGCTTTACCTTTTTTATTTTCCTATTTTATGGAGTAAACAGGGCCCCTCTATTCCTGGCCCTTATTTATCTATCCCTCATCACGGGGATTTTCTTAAAGAGCTACCCACAGATACCCTTACAAGGTCCAATATTTTTGGTGGCAGCGGTGAGGATTTCTGCGAGGGATTTATGAGTTTCACTCTACAGTGGTTTGGATGCTTTCCCAGTGTTCGTTTATTTGTTAGGCTAGCTTCGTTGTAGCTTGGTGAGTTTGATGTATGCTGTATGTACTTTATGTGTCTGTCTATCTCTACAAGTGCTTGTAGTTAGACAAACGAATGTGGTAACCTTTTCTTTTACAGAGTGATGTTTATTGTACTAATCTTCACTCAGAGCTAGATTTCATTGGTGGCTCTGTTTAGGGTTAGGAGCAAAGGTTTGTGTGCTAACCATGTTTTTATCTGTTCTGTCTCGCACTCTAGCAAGCTCACTTGTTCTATCACTCGTTTCAAGATGGGTTTGTGAAATTCTAGCTGATTTTATCTTATTTGTCGCTTTTCTCGTTTAGATTTTTTTCTGTTTTACTCGTCATTTCCTCATTTAGAAGTTTTTTCCTCGTTTAGTCATTGTGTTCGTATACAGGTTAGTCTTTAGGTGAACTAACTGCCATTGAGCTGATTTTGTCTGTTGTGGCCATGATTTTGGGTACTCCAGCCTTCATAGACAGGTACTCCCTGTATGGTCGTTAATGATCACTGTGGATTTCATTGTTGATTTGTGCTTCGCTGATATTAAGTGAAATGGTTGACCTATGACCTATGACATTTAAATGACCGATACTTTGTCACTAATCTGTGAGCTACTGCTTCCTATTGTTGTACCAATCCTTTTGTTGTAACAATTATTAATGCCGAGCTGCTAAACAAATACACGGACACGTATACTGCCCACGCACTCATACACTGTTCATGCACGCGTACACTGCCCACGCACACGGACCCTCCTACGTACATTCACATACACTGCAAGCACTCCTTCGGTCGTCTTTAATCATATATTGTAATAATTACCCTTGAAAATAGTGTCAGGCAACCAGTCTAAGAAACCAAAGGAAATGGTGTCTCAGTCACTTAGTCAGCCTACTTCCCCTGTAGCCCAATCACGTTCATCTTTAGACACTTTGCCGGTCGTCGTTGGAGGCTCTAACCCAGAGGTGACAGTCAGAGTGATGGAGGCTGAAATCACTGCACTGGAGCAACTGTCTGACAGAGTAGACACACTCGTAGCAAAAAGGATGGACCAACCTCAGAAGCATGCTGAAAGTTTTTTTGTAATGGACAGCAGAGGAACTTGACAGGAAAATGGGAGAATTTGACCAGAGGTATAGAAGTGAAACCCAGCAACTAGGTGAAATTAGTAATAACAAAATGCACACAGATCGAACTATCAATCAGTCCTTGGTTAAGCCCAATGTTTTTTGTAAAAAAAAAAAAAAAAAAAAAAAGGCCAGTGAACATTTTTACTACCTTGGACGCTCGTGGGGTATACTGGGCCGTTGAAGTGAAGAAATCTGACTACCTTAGACATACTTTTCTGATGGATATCGGCCATTTCCGTTGTTCGACTCTCATTTAGCCTGTCCACCGCCTCAACCACATTTCAGAATACAATGAATGTGGTTTTGCTGCTATCTTAGGTAAACAAGCATTGTGCCATCTTGATGCTATTATCTATTCCCGAAGTTTTCTACAGTACCTCATTGACCTGGATGAGACTTTGGGAATATTAAAGACAGCTGGGCTAAAGCTTAATTTAGAGAAATGTAGTTTTGCCGCCACAACCATTAACTTCTTGGGCATTACTATTTCGCTTAAAGGAGTTCCACCTAACAAAGGGAAAGCATTGACAATCCCAAAAACACTGTCCGGGAAGTCAAGCACTTCCTGGCTATGCCTCCATTGCTTCTTCTCTTCATATCCTGCTAAAGAAGTACCAGAAATGGCATTAGGGTTCTAAGTAGCAGGCAGCCTTTAATGACTTGAAAGAGCTACTGGTGGCTGTCCCTGTTTTATGCCAACCAGAGTTTTAGCTCCATACAGACGCTTCAGGTATTGCAATTATTGATGCAGCACGATGCTAACCAAGCACCTCATGCCATTATAGCCACAGCTTAAGATCCTCTGAGACGCGGTACCCGACCTTTTACCTGGAAGCCCTTGCAGTCGTGGAAGGTGTACGAGTCTTTGACCCATATTTGTTCGGCAAAGGAGTTCTGGTTTATACAGACCGTAGGCCTCTGGTTCCTGTGTTCACTCGAAAACGAAATCCCCGAGAATGACTAGATACGGATATGCCTGTCTCTTTGTGATTTTTCGATAAGATATAAGGAGGGCCCAACCAACCATGTACCTGATATGCTATCTCGCCAGGTGATCAGACAGGTGATAGCTGACACATACCCAGATAGTCGTATATGAGAACAGGGCAAGGAACCTCAATTATTATCTAAAGGACGGAAAAGTACCTAAGAAAAAGATTATGATATTTACCTGACCGCATCTGTTACCAGCTGGTTGTCCCATCAAGCCTTAGAAACACTGCATTGAAAGCGTCACACCTACCTCTCTTAGCTTCTCATCCAGGTGTACAAAAAGACTACATTTGCAAAAGCTTGAGCCATGTACTATTGGTCAAACATATTGAAGGATGTACAGGACTTTATAGCTATCTGTCCTGTTTGTCAAAAGACTAGAGGTAGCCCTCAAAAGATGGTGATGGCTGAAACGCCCCTGGCATTCCAGATTTCTCCTGTTAGTGCCTCTCCGCAAGATAATTTCTCCTGCTGTTCATCCTGACTTTGACTTCTCTGGTAATTATATATGTATATACTTATATTTACATTTACATTTATTTACATATATATATATATATATACATATATACATATATATATACATATATATATATATATATATATATATATATACATATATATACATATATGTATTTACATATATATATATATATATATATATATATATATATATATACATATATATGTATATATATAAATGAGTAAATATATATATACATACATATATATATATATATATATATATATATATATATATATATATATATATATATATATATATATATCATATATATATATATATATATATATATATATATATATATATATATATATATATATAATATATATATATATATATATATATATATATATATATATATATATATATATATATATATATATCATATGTAATATAATATAATACATACATATATATATATATATATATATATATATATATATATATATATCATATGTAATATATATATATATATATATATATATATATATATATATATATATATATATATGTATATTTATAAATGTTTGTGTATGTGTGTGTGTGTGTGTGTGTGTGTGTGTGTGTGTAGGAGGGGTACACAGTACAAAGAGTGTTTGCAATTCGCTTTCTACAGTGCTCTTTCTAGAATTGTACAGCCAACAAGGAATCGTAGAAAAAGTCAGAGTGAGAGCAGAGAGTGCACTTGTTAACATCGCTAGAGGGGAAGTGGATGAGGCCGATAACTCTGCATCCGGAATCTGGGTAAACAGAGCGAAGTGGTTGTTGAGTGATTACCGTATGTTTTAAAGCAGAGGTAATAATGAATGCCGGCCGGTGTGTATATAGTGCCAAGCGCGGCCTGTGAAAGATTCATAAAAGGAAAAATGGAAAAGGAAACAACCGTTCCTCGTCACTGTGTCAATGGTAGAGCGTTCTTGGACGCACTTTACAATGGCGGTTTCATTCGGAAAGCACTGCCCATCATGAATACTGGATAAACCCCAAGATAAAAGTAGATGGTACAAGAGTCTGATAGAGTAAAGAGTATAGTGAAAAGGATGGTGCAATCCATATTGACTGCGATTACACCAGTATTGCAAAAACTACAATCATGTTTACCCTGATATTTAATCATGATTATGGTAAAACAATGATAATAACGATAACAATGTCAACATACAATAAAGGCAAAATAGTTATTTTTATATCAATATAATGATTCTCTAATGATAATTCAATCTTATTCCCTCTTCTTATTAACATCATTGTCATACCACTTTTACTCATTGCTGTTATCGCTATCATCATTACCGTTAGCGTGATTCACCATTATGTAACCTCTGTTCATGATGATAACCTCAACTCAGAAGCTGCCTTCTTATAAAGATACGATCTTCTATCTATTTGATATTATCTCTGAGTGGTCTCTAGTTATTAATGCCATCATAATCATCTTTTTGTGCTCATTATTCTTATCAAAATAGCAACAGCAGTGGCAATGAAGATAATGAAACCGAAGGTGCCAGTCAACCCAAGAGGTCCTGCTTCGACAACGAGGGAAAACGCCCCCCCCCCCCCCCCATCACGCAGATCTTGGCCTCTGG
>NW_028234405.1:22197086-22199586 GCF_977035675.1 Penaeus japonicus | reverse complement strand
TGTTTATGGGGAAAAGCAGGATTTTGCTTTGTAACGTATGTTAGTGGAAGAAGATAGCCGAGTGCGGACAGCGAGAAGGGGTAATCGGCAGAAGAGTGGGATGGAATGTGCTCACCTCCGAGACAACGGTTTGTAAATATCTATGAATGTATTTCTTCATACACGGTGAACTTTACGGGTTAAGGTTATTGACCGTGTGAAGGATAACAGCAACAGACAGTCAAAGCAGACATGACCGAAAGTCTGTTAAAAATTCAATGTATATTTTGAAAATTCCAAATATGATCTCTGATGTTCCAGCTATGACCAATCTTACAAGCACGAGGGACCGAAATCAGTTTGAAATTGAAGGTAGTGCAATATGTAATCAAAATAGACCAGCACTAGTCTAATCACTCACTCATAAAAAGGATGACGGAATAAACACACACACACACACACACACACACGCACACACACACGTTATATCACACAGACATAGATTCGCACAAAATAGCGCACACACACGCGAATCCCGGATGCTTGATCTGCGTGTTCTATCTCCCCGCAGAATGCCGGAGGCGTCTCCTGCCGCGGGCTCTGGCGTGGGGAAGCCTCGAGGTCCCCAAGTTCGATGGATTCCTGGTCTGTGTGCGCGGTGAGGGGGGAGGGGGGAGGGGGTGCAAGGGGTTGCGCCGAGATCACAAGGGATGATGGAGTTTTGCGATCAAAGGCGCATATACTCCGGGGAAGAGAGGCAGGGTAGGTGGGGTGGGGTTTGGGGTTGGGGGTGGGGGTTATGGTAACTTTGTGAGGTTTGTGATTGATTTGGAACCATTCATCTTATCTCCCTGACCTGTTCTTTTTTTGCTGCTCATTCAACTTTCTCCTTCCCGTTTGCTGCAGTCGTTGTCGTGTTTAGTTTTTTTTTTTTTTTATGTATTTCAATGTACATGTTCACACGTTACGGGATCAGCTATTTTTCTCCTTTTTATGAAGACGGTTTAATCGGATGGAGAGGGTGGGGAGGAGATGGGGGGGGGGGAACCTAGGAGAAGAGGGACGGAAATTCGAGCTCGTGAGGGCTATTGGTGTTGTTATAGTCGTTCAGGTAGACTCAATCTGCAGGTAATGGGAGTCTCACGGGATGCTGGAGGGATGTTAAGCCGTGCACTCGAGAAGGGGAAGTCATTGGCGAAGACGGGGAGGGGGAGAGAGGGGATGAGGGAGGGATAGAGGGGGAAGGGGAGAGGCGACGGAAGAGGAGTTTCGAAAGGAGAGGGGGAAGGCGATTCAGAAGGAGGGGGATGGAGAAGGAAGAGAGAAATGAGAAGAAGCAGGAAATCATGAGGGAAGGACTAAAGAGGAGCTGAAGGAAGAGTAAAATTTAACGCGAACCAGTAAGATTATAAAGTACATAAATTGTCACAAGAGAATAGATGAATGAATGCACAAGTAGATAAACATTGAGAAATAAAAATGAAATGCGAAAAGTCGCGCTGAAGAAGTCTGAAAAAATCCTTCTCGTTTCCCCCTTCATCAAGGAAGGCAAATACGGAAACCACCAGTGACCATCCAATGAAAAGATACTGTAAAATAAAACCACAAAGAAAAAAAAGAACACAAGGAGATAAATATCCCGGGGAAATATCTGAATAAAACCCTCTGCTATTGATCCTAACTACCACGTAAACCAAACGCAGCAGTCGCCAGTAATCAGTCAACGAGAAAAGTAGCTGTGGAAAAAGGTCCTGGAAAAGAGAAATTCCCTGAAGGAGCAGTGAACGAAATGGGCGTCGCAGCTCGAAAGACCTGAGCCAGGGCCCTCGTCACGTCCAGGCTCCAATGCCTTTCCTTACAAAAATTGATTTCTCACCCTCACCCCCACCCCTACCCCACCCCCCAGCCCCGCCTCTCCAGAGGGCCTGCTCCGCCCCAGGCCTGACGCCGCCGCCCCGAAGGACTCGTCAGGATCAGGCCTTGAGTCATACCTTGATGGAAGAAAATTTGACTTATTTACCTGCTTGATGGTGCGTTAAAAGTGTATGTAAATTGTCCCGATCCCTGAGGACTTTCTTGTCGACGGGGAAGAAAAAGCTGTAGTCCTCATTTTGGTTTTGCTACGAACTTTCGTGATATATATTCTTAAAGGTCTTGTAATTCCAACCTTCAAAAGATGAAGCCATTACTGGAAATTGGCCTGTGTCTTTTTATTAGGAATAAACAAATACACTGGTTGATTGACTTTCCAAAGTTTGAGCAAATATTGTTTCTGAGTTATCAAGACATTTTGTGCCAATACTTTAAAAATTCAAAGGTATTTGTTTTGCCGATTGCGGCTTAGTTTGAAATACGACAAATATTAATGGTAAATCATAGTTCCTTCAGAAATAATGTAATGAATTGCCTACCTTGGTAGACCATCCGCAATCAGAGAAGCTTGTGATATATGCATTCTGTCTGAAAAAAGGCTGTAACCTGATTAGAAATAACTGCACCAAATTGAGAACGGAGGGAGGGG
>NW_028234405.1:22184586-22189586 GCF_977035675.1 Penaeus japonicus | reverse complement strand
TCTCTTTCGCGCCACCTCACTTTTCTCTCGTCTCTCTCTCTCTCTCTCTCTCTCGCTCCTCCTTTTCCTCCGGTCTCTATCTCAGTCTCTCTCCTCCTCTCCTCTTCTCTCTCATCCTCTCCCCTCTCATCGGTCTCTATATCGTATATATATAAATATAGAAGATATATATATATTATGATATATATATATATAGAGAATAGATAATACTTTCCAACTTTCTCTCTCTCTTTCTCTACCTCTCTCTGTCTCTCTCTCTCACTTAAAAATTACTGATTAGTAATTACGTTGTCATACAATTACGCAAGATACACCAACATAATTACTTAGTGTTTAACTCTGCAAGGAATTTATGACTGCTTCCATTGCTCACTTCAGAAGGCTTTCTGTTTACATTTGCATGGACGAAGCAAAGGCCATAATTTCGTAGAAATAAGTAATCCCTATCCACGAAAGCTTTTGGAGTAATGATATCATGAATTATGTAATATTGGAAACGTGGTAGCATTCACTTGCACATTCGCGCGCGCGCGCGCGCGCGCGCGCGTGTGTGTGTGTGTGTGTGTGTGTGTGTGTGTGTGTGTGTGTGTGTGTGTGTATGTGTGTGTGTGTGTGTGTGTGTGTCTTCTCTTAATCGCTCTCTCTTTCTCTCTCTCTCTCACGTCAACTCTCATCACTCATCTCTTCTCTCACTCACTTCTCGTCCCCCCCCCTTCGCGGGAGCCCTCATCGCTTTCGTTTCTTCTAACTCTTTTCCCTCGTCATCTCTTTCTCCACTCTCATCACTCTCCACACTCGTCACTCTCTCTCGTCCACTCTCTCTCTCATCCTCTTCTATATATATATATATAATATGATTATATATATATATGAAATAAATATATATATATAATGTATAGTATATGATATGTAGATGTTTGTTTGTGTGTGTGTGTGTGTGTTTGTGTGTGTGTGTCGGGAGGGGGGGGGGGGGTGCGCGCGCGCTGTGTGTGTGTGTGTGTGTATGTGTGTGTGTGTTGTAAACCTCCTGGTTGATGATCTGAAAATTCCTCCATCTCTTTTCTAACCCAAGTGCGCCTGACACAACACATGGGATTAAGTCTGCAAGATCTTCGTCTGAAAAAACGGCGTCTGCTTTAAACATTAACTCGCATTATGCAATTACGGATAATTTCTTTGATTATGATTGCCATGATAATGGTATTTTTATTACAGCTCGAGATCTTTAATGGATTGCATATAATCATCAGTGTGGGTGAATAAAGTTGTTTTAAAATTACATAATCTTCCGATATACACCAGAATGAGTGAGCATGGTGTAGTGCAGGACTTAATTCCCCCGTGAAATTATTTTATCAGCTATTCAGATCAGGTTGTTGTCAAATTCACTCTCCAAAGATATTGTTCTCTGCACATTCAGTGGGAAATTGTTAGGGACATTTATCCACGTGCTAATCTTGATATCCTCTTCATATTAAATGGATCAATGCGCTGTTAATCACATACGACAAGATCATGTAACGTGAATATTTTCCTTTAATCTTCGATTTAAGTGAGTTAGATTATCATTTAAGTTTTTTTTTTCTTGTGTACAGGATTGCCATACACGCAAAGCTGGTTTTGATCTCATTTATGAATATGTTCTTTCATTTCGTAACTTTGTTATAATCTTCCAAATATTGTGTTTGTGACGAATGACTGACTTAACTGATGTGCCGCGACTGATGCAAGAGAAGAGAGAGCCAAATGCAAAAGCCACTTATTTCTGGCTCTGACTACGATGTGCAGGAAGCAGATTCCTTGATAATAGTAATGACGGCCTGCAATATGAGCCGCGAATGTTGGCACGGTAATTGCCGTGGAAGTTAATTACTAATGAATGTGGGAGAGTAATTAGTGGGGGAGACAATGAAATATAATCACCAAATCCGGAACAGAATCCCGAGAAGGCCGGAATTACAAGGCTGCCTCGTGATATAGCATGTTGTGTGCGCAGTCCAGTGTTTAATATGGGAATGTTGCGGTCCCCTGGTGTAACTACGGTGCAATCAGGGCGATAATTAAGCGACCAAATTGTTGCTGGCGGTCGCATAGATTATCAAACCGCCTCTTGTTAATGGACGGGGGAGAAGCCTGTATTTCCTGGCATCAAAGAAAGCTTTATCCTGGAGTTAAAGAGTGTCTGAAACGCGGCCAGATCTGATAATCTCTAAGTAAAAGTTTAGAATGGTACTTACTCGAGGCGCGGTACCATCTTGGTTCATAGTTCTTTATCTTATTTTGGAGTCACATTATCCTTCTTGTTGGCGTTTCTTATCATTGGTGTCATCAATGCTATTCGTACTATTATAAATGCCTTAATTGTCCTTATCATCATTACTAGAATTATCCTATATTGACGATATGTTAACTGTTATCATCACTGCTATTCTTCCTATAAATTTTATAATCAATTGATATTATCAATATTTCATTTTCATTATCATTGCTATTGCTATTATTATTATATTTCTATTATCATTATCATCATTATCCTTATCATCATTATTAGTTATCATTACCATTATTTTTATTATTGTCATCATTCTCATCACCATTTTTATTATCATCATTTTCCTCATTAATATTGTTATTATTATTGATTATTATAATCATAATTGTTTTCATTATCATCATTGTTATTATCATTATTATATCTTTATGATCATCCATATTATTATCATCAACAATGCCATTATCATCACTATCAGCACCAGTATCATTATTATACTTTTTATTATCGGCAATATTGTTACTGTCATTATCATTGGTATCATTATTAGCACCTTTATCATTAACCTTTTTATTATCATCATTATCATCATTATAATTATCATTATTATCATTATCATCATCACTATTATCATTTTCATTATCATCGTCATCGTTATCATCATTATTCTATAATTGCTACTACTATTATTATTACTATTAATATCATTGCTATCAATATCATTATGAATAACCTTATTGTCATTTATTACTAACATATGATTAGTATTGTCATTATTATTATCATCATTATCATCATAATCATCATTATCATTATTGCCATCACTTTCGCTACTGTTGTGGTTGTCTTTGTAGTTTTGTTCCTATCACCATCATCATTATTGCTAATACCAACAACACCGATACGCTTGTCATTATTATCATCATTCCTCTCATTACCCCGATTATCGCCTCCTCCAACGTAAGCAAACATACACAACAATCCCCCCTCCCCCCTCCCTACCCTCTTCCCCTCCCTCCCTCTCCCCACCCTTCCCCCACCCCTACCCCTCTCCCCCTCCCTTCCCCCACCCCCACCCCCTACCCCCTACCCCTCTCCCCCTGTTCCGGCGCCCCTCCCAGCAGCCTCCACGCCGCACAGCCGCTCCGCCACTCCATCCTTGAGCAACAGACAAAGCTTGGGCAACATTTGGTCCCGGCATCCGTAGGAGTAAATCCTCGGCGCAAACAAATTAATCTGACGAATGTTCTCGGTGTAATCGCACGGTCGTGACACTGCTGATTACGCCATGCATCAAGCCCAATTAAGCTTCCTCCACCTCCTCCTCCTCCTCTTTCTCTTCCTCCTCCTCCTCCTCCTCTTCCTCCTTCTACTCCACCTCCTCCTCCTTCTCCCCTCTCCAGCTCCCTTCGGCCTCCTTCCCCTCGTCCCCTCCCTGCCTTCCCTTCCCTTCCCTTCCCTCCCTTCCCTCCCTCCCTTCCCTCCCTCCTTTCCCTCCCTTCCCTTCCCTTCCCTTCCCTTCCCTTCCCTTCCCTTCCCTTCCTACCCACCCACCATTCCTTTCCCCGTCCCCCTTCCCTTCCCTTCCCATTCCCCTTCCCTTCCCTCGTCCCCCCCTCCCTCCCTTACCCTATCCCTTCCCTTCCCTTCCCCTCCCTTTATATTTTCTTTATATTATTTTATTTTTTCCTTTTTTTTTTGTGTTTTTCTTTCGTGTTTTTCCCTGTTTATCTCCCTCTCCAGCTATACGTCGTAATAAACTTTTCCCTTCCTTGCTCCCTCCCTTTCCCTTCCTTCCCTTCCCTTCCCTTCCCTTCCCTTCCCTCCCTTCCCTCCCTCCCTCCCTGCCTTCCCTTCCCTTCCCTTCCCTCCCTTCCCTCCCTCCCCTTCCCTTCCCTTCCCTCCCCTTCCCTTCCCTTCCCTTCCCTTCCCTCCCTCCCCGTCACCTAACAGCTAGCAGAATTTACTGGCCGGGAATCCATTGTCGGTAATTATTGTACGAGATTGTACGCGTCACTCATAATTTCGGGATGTTTAGAGTCCCTCCTTCGTAAACACTCTTTCGCGGTTCACCTGGGAGAAGGGAAGGGAAGGGGAGGGGGAGGGGGAGGGGGGTGGCAAGGAGGAGTTTAGATGTTTGTTTGCTTTGGAGTTGATGCTGTTGTTTTATTATTTCAGGTTGTCGTGATTTTTCTTTTTTTTCTTTTCCTTTTTTTTGAGAGTATAGATAATATAAAATTAAACAAATATTCGTATATGCATGATATGCTATTTTGAAAATCGGCTACAATATTAGAATCAAATGAAGCCTTAGAATATCATGAAGCAGTGAATGTAATAACAAATGAAATCTCACCCCACCCCCACGCCACCCCCACCCCCACCCCACCCCCTAAAATGCTATTTGACCTCGGAAAGGAAATTACAGTAATTGCA
The DNA here is from genome assembly GCF_977035675.1 of Penaeus japonicus. Classification (NCBI taxonomy): domain Eukaryota; kingdom Metazoa; phylum Arthropoda; class Malacostraca; order Decapoda; family Penaeidae; genus Penaeus; species Penaeus japonicus. The sequence continues at coordinate 22,184,878 of NW_028234405.1, read as the reverse complement.
GGAAGGCAAATGCATTATAAATGTATGCATCACTTCGGAGGCGAGCAGTGTGCTCTTGGACCTTCCATCCTGTAAATGAAATGGATTTTTGCCAGCCTGGGTCTCTTAAAAAAGACGTCCATGGCCGCCGGCCCTTTTTCTCCAAGAATTCCATCTGTGACTGATTTTTCTATAAATACACATTCACCTGCACACACACATGTGTGTGGGGTATTGTATATCATATATATATAGATTATATATATAATATATCAATCGTAACTAAAATATATTATATAATATATATATTATA
>NW_028234405.1:22171911-22179411 GCF_977035675.1 Penaeus japonicus | reverse complement strand
CAATGCGTTTAAGATCGCGCTTAAGAAGCAATTTGTCACAGATTTTTTTTCCCCTAAGCTTTCGGAGACAAGAGTGAAAGCCGGTGTCTTTGTCGGTCTATAGATAAAAAATCATGGTCTGCAAGCTATTTCCCAAAGAGGTCACTAGGGCAGAGGAAGCGCCTTGGCTCAACTTTGGACAGTGTTTTGGGGCTTCTTTGGGAATCCCAAGGCCGAAAAGTGTGTGTAGCTGTTGAGACCTTGGTGAAGAATTACGGAAAAATGGGCTGTTGGATAGCCCTCATAGTCCATATCCTTGATGCTCATCTTGATAGGTTTAAGGAGAACATGAGAGCATACTCGGAGGATCAAGATGAGAGTTTCCATCACCATATTCTAGACTTCGAATGCCGCTGCCAAGGGTCGTATGATGAAAACATGATGGGAGACTTTAATTGGGGGATGATTCATGAAAGCAATTTAATGTATTACCGAAAATCACAAAAAACTACTCACACTTTATTTTATTTTCTTCATTGTACAGTTCTAGCATAAATAAATGCAACTTTTGAATCATACGTTTTGTTCTGACTTGCTGTTAATTGATTTATTTTAATTTGATTTTAATAGGTACATTTCAGATATAGAGAGGAGTGAGCATCTTTTTCTGCGAATACAGGAGTGTGACAAGGGTGTGTTCTTGATCCAGTGCTTTTCAACACCTGCATGGACTGAGAGTGGACAGAGCTGTTCTCGACAGTCACTGTGGGGCAACAGCAAGCATTATTTAGGTCACTGGCATTGAAGACAATATTGGTGGTTCTCAGTGTTTTTTTTTTACAGTAAGGCGAAGCCTTCGGGTTGGGAGGCTGCCGAACTAAGACTAAGGATTACAAAATCTCTACTTGCAGTATACGTTCAGTCAATACGTGTTTACGATGGAGACACTTAAGTGACACAGAAATTTGCATATCATGGGTGTAGTGTAGTTCATAGCAACAGCCTGCTATAGAAGGAAGTCAACAGATAGAAAGTTCTGGCATTAGGAATAGTGATACAATAGTGATACATAGGTTATTATTGTGTATGAAATAAGAGAATAAAGAGAAGAGAAACCTAAAAACGAACCGTGAAGGAGAGGGAGATAAGTGCCACATCTAACAGTTCTTTTTTATGAAAAGTACTCCGAGGACTGACGGCCAAGTCAACAATTACCAGTGATACCAACCAAGGAAAAGAAAATGGGAAAATATCTAGAAAATAAAGGGAGCCTAACGTAAAATTTCATTCAGTAAGGGAGTGAATTGCAGGGGGCGAAGTAAATAATACGTGCACTCTGGGGTTGGCAATTTAATCAAGAACATTTTATATTGGTAGACCCAACTAGATGCCAGTTGTTTCGAAGCTATTCTCTTTTTAGCGAGTTGTTTGTGCCTTTATAAATCAATAAATGAAAGACAGGACAATCGTCATTACCTTATCATAATTTATAAATTATAGGGAAATACCTGTCACACCTCCATGCTTTTAAAGACCAACAGCCACACTGATATTGTTTTTATTCTATTTTATTTCTTTTCTTTCTCAGATTTGCTTGAGGTTTGTCTCAGGGGTTCCTCGTCAACATAAACCTGTGAGTGATGTCGGCGTTACCGAGAAATAGTCAGTAAAGTAATATAGCGTCCGCGTGGTGACACCGACAACTTTTGTTGGTGACACAAATTAAATCTGACACGTGGTGGCAACTGTACTGACTAACTTTAACACACACACACACACACACACACACACACACACACACACACACACACACACACATATATATATATATATATATATATATATATATATATATATATATATATATACATGTATGTATGTATGTATGTATGCATGTATAATATTCATATATACATACATATATATATATATATATATATATATATATATATATATATATATATATATATATATATATCTACATATATATATATATATATATATAAAGATATATATATATATATATATATATATATATATATATATATATATATATATATGCATGTTTATTTATTTACATTTATAAATGTATTATATAATATATATACACATGTATATATATATATATATATATATATATTATACATATATATATATTAATATATATATATATATATATATATATATATTATATTATATATATATATGCATGGGTGAAGTCCTGAACGTAAAGTATATCAGATTATGCATTTCTGCCCAAACTGCAGATCTTTTCATCTAACAAGAGTTTTGATCTTTGTTCATTGACCTAAGAGTGTGTAAATGCGCTTTGTGTTTGTGCCGATACGCAGACGGACGAAACCAGACCCTCCTCCCATCCTCCTTCGGGTACGCCCTTCGTGATTCCCGTCACTACTGCCCCTTCCTCCTTCTTTACACTCCTTGCCCTTTTACCTGCGCCTCCTCTTCCTTCTCCGCCTCATTCCCACCTCCGCCCCGACCGACCGCTGTGCAGGCCGCGCCTCTCGCCGCCCGCCTCCCCTACATCTTCCGTCGCTGCTTGAATTGCAAATGGAATGGAGGATCCTCGGGCGCGCGTGGCCTCACAACGGGAGATATATATGTTTTTTTTTTTTTTTTTTTTTTTGTTTTTTTTTTTTTTTAGGATAACATTGGTTGTAGATTCGCTTCTGTTTGTTGATTTGTCAGTTTGGGGCTTGCTTGGGTTGGTGCTTGCTTAGCTGAGCCTGATTAAGAAAAGTGGGACGGGAAATGGTGCTGAGAAAACATTTGTGTCTGTAGTAATTATTCATAAGGATTATTGTCTTTTTCAGTATCGCTATTGACGTTCATATAAATGTCACTCATAATTGCTGTGATTAACATAATAATCATGATTATTAATTTCAATGATTATATGGCTTGTGATGATGATAATGATATTAATTGAAATAATAACTATGATAATAATGATTAAAATAATAACTATGATAATGATGATAAAAATAATAACTATGATAATGATGATGAAAATAATAAGTACGGTAATGAGGATAAAAATGATATCAATGGTAATGATAATGATAATGATATGATAATGAAAAGGATCTTAAAATCAATGATGGTAATAACATATCATAAAGTAATAATAATGTGAAGGATAATAGTAATAGTAATGCTTAATAATATTTACTTTATCGTAATCATTATTATTAACATTGCTAATATTATCAATATCATCATTATCATCAATATTATTATTACGAAGATCATCATTATTATCAGTATCATTATTATTATTATTGTTGTTGTTGTTATTACTACCTTTATCGTTGTTATCGCTATCGTTATTATTATTCCTATTATTATCGCTAGTACTTAATATCTATTTTTTTAATTACCATTATTATTATAATTTTTATTATAATTTTCATTGTTATCATGATTATTATCACTATTACTAGCATTACCATTATCATTATCATCATAATTATAATTATAATCGTTATTATCATTATTATTATCTTCCTTATTATTACCATTATGATTATTTTATTGTTATCATCGTGATCCTTATTATGGCAATTATTATTATCGCTATTATTTTATCATTATCATTATCATAATTATTGTTATATATCATTATTTTATTATTATCATTATTATTATTATTATTATTGTTATTATTGTCATCATTATTATTATCATCATTATCATAACAAAAGTATTATTTTTTTTTTTATTGTTATTATCATTTTTATTATTATTGTTATTATTATTATTATCATTAGCATTTTTGTTATTATTATCAACATTTTTATCATTATCATTAATATAATTGTTATCATTATCATTTTTATCATCATTGTTATCCTCACTTTCATTACTATTAATATCATGATATCATTGTCATCATCATAACCATCATCACCATTATTATTACTATTATTATCATTATCATCATCACTATTATCATTACTATCATTATTATATTATCATCATCATCATCAGTATCATCATCATCGTCATCACTGTTATTATCACCATCATAATCATTATCAACAGGGCAAACAGGTTAAACATACAGTACAATACAGAGAGAAACACTTTGCAGGACACATTGCGTGAATGCAATAGGGTGTGACACTTGGTATGATTAATTAGTATTATCATTAATACTGTTATTACTTTTATCATGAGAATTACCAGTGCTACCACTAACATTATTAGCATTAGCAGAGAGGGGAGGAGGGAAAGGAGAGATAGACAGAGAGAGAGAGAAAAAGACCAATAGTTGGTGGCTAGGACCTTTATTAAGCTCCTTACAGTCTACGGACTTCAAAACCACTGTTGAATATCCAACAAATGCTTCTGGATCATTTTTAGTCCGAGTGCTTACAGACCTTCCAAAACATTTAGTCAAATGCCAATAATGGGTTATATGGAATAATGTGACCATATTAGGAATATTAGCAACGAAAATATACTCACTGGTGACATAGATGACCAAAGTAATGCAGTCACCAGTCTCCTGATGTCCCTAAAAAATAGATTTGTCCAAAGCAAGACATTCAATCCTTGGGTTGGACCAAACCTCAGAGATGCTACCGAAACCAAAAGCAGGGTATGGGTACTATTTTACACGCATTAACCTGCAGAAATTAAAAAGGAATCATATAAAACAGCCTGTGAAAGTATGAGAGCTGAGTAATAATGTTAAACTTATTGGCCTAGCAATTGGAACTAAATAGTGGCTGAGCAGTATCAAACAACAACAAGGATTCGGGCTAGGCGATACAGTACGTCCACATGAAAAAAAAAAAAAAAAAAAAAAAAAAAAAGACGGTACTGAAGCCACTAAAAGCAGGGACAAGACAGAGCCTCTTACAGACCACTAAAAGATGAGTGTTCTAGATTCTGAAGAAGCGCCCACCTTTTCTGCCAAGATAAACTGGCTTTAGCCTGGATAATCTGGTCATCACTCCTGATTAAGTAAAAAAAAAATCTTATCTCTTCTGATATCAATAAAGCGCCCAGACCGGGTGGTATAAACCCTCACACCTTAAAGGTTTGTGGTGATGAGCTAACAAAGCCACTAGCCAACCTTTCCAGACCTGTCTGCGAACAGGGAGATGACCTCATAAATGGAAACAGGCACGTGCAGTGGCTATACACAGGAAGAGAGACAAAACATCAAATTACCGATCAATCTTTTACTCAAAATATTGTTTTTTACAAATTACAATCTTTCTAGATAAACATCAAGGATGAGACAGTTAGGCTTTAGGCTGAACTGGACTGCCTCCGATCTGCTCTTCATCGGAAGCGCTGACTGGAATCGGTCTCTGGACAGACAGCGTTATTGCGCTTGATATTGCTGGGGCCTTTGATCGAGTTTGGCAGCGAGGGATTATCGTGAAGCTCGCTCTCTCTCTCTCTCTCTCTCTCTCTCTCTCTCTCTCTCTCTCTCTCTCTCTCTCTCTCTCTCTCTCTCTCTCTCTCTCTCTCTCTCTCTCTCTCTCTCTCTCTCTCTCTCTCTCTCTCTCTCTCTCTCTCTCTCTCTCTCTCTCTCTCTCTCTCTCTCTCTCTTCTCTCTCTCTCTCCCCCCCTCTCTCTCTGCCCCCCCCCTCTCTCTCTCTCTCTCTCTCTCTCTCTCTCTCTCTCTCTCTCTCTCTCTCTCTCTCTCTCTCTCTCTCTCACACACACACTCACTCACTCACTCACTCACTCACTCTCTCTCCCTCACTTTCTCTCTCTCCCTCCCTCCCTCTCTCGTTCTCTCGTGGGTAAACTTCGATAAAATAGGATAAAAAATCCTGTGTTACAAACCGAAGCAAATAAATAGCCTCGCGGGCCGCTTGCCCTGGAACCGCGTCTTAGCGTCAAGCGTTCTGGCACATCGAATAAATACACGCTCGCTACAGCGGGCGCCAGCCGTTCGCTACACATAGACACGGATCGGATCCGTTTTCTTTTCTTTTATTGCAACATTTGATTGTGCTATTATTATTATTGGGATTTTATTCAATTTATATTGAAATATTTCAGGTTATGACTATTATTAAATCATAATCATCCCATAATATAGTAACATCAGAACTCCCAGAGAGGTTTTGAGGTATCACATGATAGATCTGATGATAAGCCACATAAACTATGGTATTGATATCTTCTAAAAAAAAAATGCGAAAATACGCGAAGATGATGAACAGTACTTTATTGCGTTTCATGTGCAAGCACGCATGCGGTGCCGCCCGGAGGGTCAGGCAAAAGCCACTTGAGCCATTATACATTCCAGTGTTATTCACAAATGCTTCCCCCGCAAAAGGTGATCGGAATTAATAATGAAGGCAGCGGCGATAGTGTTGGAGAGAGAACGGTGCATGATGTGAATGTGAAATTTTGTTACACGCACAAAGACTACTACGTGCATTGCATGACAATGAGAATGAAGAAAAACGACGCTACAGTAAAGACCGGCAGTAGAACGTTGGAACTAATATAGAATGGATACCGGAGAGCAGGACATATAATAGCGAAATGTTCTCCGATTACTTACGAAGCGCCAGTTCGTCCACGGCCCTTGTCCTTCCCCTCTATGCATCCTGTGTTCCCTTTTCGGTCTTTAAAGATAGCAGAAGATTTCGTGAAAAGCTAATAAACAGTACTCAATTCACGAACGCTTGTCCTGGAATGCGTGTAGGTGTTTGTGAGTGCGTTGCGGGGGGGTGAGAGTGGCGTTGAATATTTAAGAAAGAAATATACGTGGTTATTGACGAGCGAAGCGTGTTTGTGTGAGTTTCCAATTCGACGGAACTGCATATCATATCGTCTCACTTCTAATGCTACAGTAATTGTTTAAATTGATAATCAATAACCGATATCCAAACGCTGTCTTAACAGTATCAAAAGTACATAATTATAAACCAAGGGGGTTAGTAGTGATATATGTGATATATAAAGACTGATGAGAACAAAAAGGTAAGGAGAGAGAGAGAGAGATGGAGAGAGGAAGGGAGGGAGGGAGAGTGACTAACTGACTGAGAGAGAGAGAGAAAGAGAGAGAGAGAGAGAGAGAGAGAGAGAGAGAGAGAGAGAGAGAGAGAGAGAGAGAGAGAGAGAGAGAGAGAGAGAGAGAGAGAGAGAGAGAGAGAAAGAGACAGAGACAGAGACAAACACAGACACAAACACAGAGACAGAGGCAAAGTCAGACAAACAAAGACAAACAGACATAAAATCAAACAAGTTAAAAACAAACAAGCAGAGGGTGATCGAGAAAAGGGAAGACCAGACCAAGCACTGAATGAGTGATTGACGCCATATGTTTATGAGGGATGGATACCTGACAAGGCTCCTATTTGAAAGGAGGACGTTTAGTCTTTAAGCCTATTTGCATATATTTTGTAGAAATATTTGCGTAATGCAGAGAGTCTTATAAAGTACAATAAGATTCTGCTGAATTCAACCGCAGATTAAATATATTTGATATGCCTCACGATAGGATGTGTTGACTCCTCAGGA
>NW_028234405.1:22164411-22166911 GCF_977035675.1 Penaeus japonicus | reverse complement strand
ACTCATAACATGAGAAAGTGCTATGTACAATGCATGAGGCATGTGAATTCCGATAACAATAACAATAACACGGAAAATAAAAAACATTAAACAACAGCGGCGACAATCCTACAAAGAATGACGAAGCCAAGTATAATAACCAGACTGGCGATGGAAAAATGTGATTTTTAATAATACGATTATATTAACAGCAAGATCTCATTATAACATACAGTAAATAACGATATCAAGAAAAAAAACGAAAAGAAGAGACGTGAAAACTCCCCAAAAGAAAGTCCGTGAACACGATATTATATCAAAAGAGCGGGGAAAACTGGAGAAGGCGAAATTCCCTTTCCTCAAACAGTGATGAAATCTGCACTCGGAGGCCGCCAAGGGTCGCACCTCTCACCACACGTCAGGATAACGGCCTCGAGCGCACACATTCCAACCTGGCTTATCTCGAAGGATTCCGACCTGGCTTTTTTTTTCTTTTTTTTTTTACTTTTTTTTTTCTTTTTTTGGGTGACAGAGTGACTATAATGCTTATTTATTGCAAGATCTTGATACTTAATATTTCTTAAACTATTCGTTATACTTCATGAAGAAAAGAGGGAAAAGTAAAAAGAAAGATGGAAAGAATAAAGGTTGAATGTCAGTGGTATATCTAATGACAAGAAAATACGGTTAGTGTGTCTTCATATTTTATACATATACACTTAAAAATATACATGTCAATATCCACTTTCTCACATATACGCATATATATATATATATATATATATATATATATATATATATATATATATATATATATATATATATATATATATATATATATGTATATATATATATATATTATATATATATATATATATATATGAATATATACATATATATATATATATATACATATATATATATATATATATACATATATATGTGTGTGTTTGTGTGTGTGTGTGCGTGTGTGTGTGTGTGCGTGTGTGTGTATGAATAGAATTAGATGAGCTACCTTGATCATTAATAAAAAATAAAAATAAACAAAAAAAGCTAGGAAACGAAAAGAGTCTTGTGGATCACTACAATTGGTGGAACAGGCAGCAGAAGTAAACCCATCTTCCACAACAGAGACGGACCTACCAGTCAGAAAACTAGATATGAGGTCGCAAAGGTAAGGAGGAATCCTAAAGGAGGGCAATTTGATAGCAAGATCCTTCAAATACCCCTAACCCTGAGAAAGCTCTCACCGTGATCACGATGGAAAGTAAACCCTAAATGACAGCAAGGCCAGTATAAAGGGCCTAGTGGAATCACTACTAGTCATCAAGTTTGCAGCGTTTAAGAGGTTGTTTAACTTGACAGTTCAGAATGGATTCAACGCATTCGGAGCTATAAGTCGATACCTTACCGACGTGCCACATCCACCTGGACTTCAGTAACCATGGAGCGCCACTTTACTCTGTCTCTTGTTAACTGTAACAATTCTGCAGGATTGTGATGTCCCCCTGTCGCTCTCATCACACCTTCCATAAATTTTTCTCTCTGTCGCCCTCTCGCTCTTCGTCCTTCCACCATTCCAGTCAGTTCTACAGCTTCTATCTCATCCTCCCTCATAACATGTCCGAGAAATTTAATTTGTCTCCTTATTGTTGTCATCATTTCCCTTTCCACACCCATCTGCCTCAGCACATCCTCATTTGTTCTTGCAGTCCATTGTTTCTTAAGAATTATCCTCCATAACCACATTCCAGCTGCTTCCAACTTTTCTTGCATCTTCCTGTTTACCGGCCAAGTCTCACACCCATATAACAATTTTTACCACACAAAAGTTTTTGCTACTTGTTTTATGATTTCGGTAGACAACATCCTATTTGTCAGAAATACCTTCATTTTCGTAAATGCACTCTTCACAATTCCAATTCTCGTTCTAGTTTCCTTTTCACATCTGCAGCCTTCTGTTATCCAGCTGCCTAGATACAAAAATTTTGCCACTTGTTCTATTCTTCTTCCTCTTGCCTCTAATCCTACTCTGGGTGCATTTGTCTTAGATGCAAGCAACACTTTGTTTTTATCCATATTCGCTCGCCCTTATCGCCACATCCAACAAAAGTTGCAACTTCTCTGCAGAGTCAGCTACAAGCATTGTATTATCTATGTACCTGATATGATTGATATTGTAACCTCCAAACGTGACACCCTCAAGTCCTTGCTGTTCCGTCAATATAATTTCCCCATTTAGGTTAAACAGATCAGGTGACAGAACACAGCCCCGCCGTACTCCTCTTCCTATGGTCTGATATTCTGTTTCCCCGTCCTGCACTCTAACTGCAGCCATCTGATTCCAATATAGATTTCTTAATAATCTCATTTCTAGATTTTCCAGCATCTTCATCAGTTCCTCATGCCTTACTTTATAGAAAGCCTTTTCATACTCAATAAAAAAAGGAACACATTTCTTTTTTTTTTTCAATCATTCTTTCCAAAAAAATTCTCAGCACAGATATGGCATTAGTTGTTC
>NW_028234405.1:22136911-22141911 GCF_977035675.1 Penaeus japonicus | reverse complement strand
GGCTTCATGGAACGAAGCCCTCAGGGGGGAAGGGGCTTCATGGAAAGAGGCCCTCAGGGGGAAGGTGCTTCATGGAAGGAGGCCCTCAGGGAGGAAGGGGCTTCATGGAAGGAGGCCCTCAGGGGGGAAGGGCTTCATGGAAGGAGGCACTCAGGGGAGAAGGGGCTTCATGGAAGGAGGCCCTCAAGGGGGATGGGGCTTCATGGAAGGAGGCCCACAGGGGGGATGGGGCTTCATGGAAGGAGGCCCACAGGGGGGATGGGGCTTCATGGAAGGAGGCCCTCAGGGGGAAGGGGCTTCATGGAAGGAGGCCCTCAGGGGGGAAGGGGCTTCATGGAAGGGAGCCCCCGAGGGGGAAAGGGCTTCATGGAAGGAGGCCCTCAGGGGGGAAGGGGCTTCATGGAAGGAGGCCCTCAGGGGGAAGGGGCTTCATGGAAGGAGGCCCTCAGGGGGAAGGGGCTTCATGGAAGGAGGCCCTCAGGGGGGAAGGGGCTTCATGGAAGGAGGCCCTCAGGGGGGAAGGGGCTTCATGGAAGGAGGCCCTCAAGGGGGATGGGGCTTCATGGAAGGAGGCCCTCAGGGGGAAGGGGCTTCATGGAAGGAGGCCCTCAGGGGGAAGGGGCTTCATGGAAGGAGGCCCTCAGGGGGGAAGGGGCTTCATGGAAGGAGGCCCTCAGGGGGAAGGGGCTTCATGGAAGGAGGCCCTCAGGGGGGAAGGGGCTTCATGGAAGGAGGCCCTCAGGGGGGAAGGGGCTTCATGGAAGGAGGCCCTCAGGGGGGAAGGGGCTTCATGGAAGGAGGCCCTCAGGGGGGAAGGGGCTTCATGGAAGGAGGCCCTCAGGGGGGAAGGGGCTTCATGGAACGAAGCCCTCAGGGGGGAAGGGCTTCATGGAAGGAGGCCCTCAAGGGGGATGGGGCTTCATGGAAGGAGGCCCTCAGGGGGGAAGGGGCTTCATGGAACGAAGCCCTCAGGGGGGAAGGGCTTCATGGAAGGAGGCACTCAGGGGAGAAGGGGCTTCATGGAAGGAGGCCCTCAAGGGGGATGGGGCTTCATGGAAGGAGGCCCTCAGGGGGAAGGGGCTTCATGGAAGGAGGCCCACAGGGGGAAGGGGCTTCATGGAAGGAGGCCCTCAGGGGGGAAGGGGCTTCATGGAACGAAGCCCTCAGGGGGGAAGGGCTTCATGGAAGGAGGCACTCAGGGGGGAAGGGGCTTCATGGAAGGAGGCCCTCAGGGGGGATGGGGCTTCATGGAAGGAGGCCCTCAGGGGGGAAGGGGCTTCATGGAAGGAGCCCCTCAGGGGGAAGGAGCTTCATGGAAGGAGCCCAACCAGGGAGGGGCGTGTCATGGAAGGATGCCCTCAGGAGGGATGGGGCTTCATGGAAGGAGGCCCTCAGGGGGATGGGGCTTCATGGAAGGAGGCCCTCAGGGGGGAAGGGGCTTCATTAGATGGGCCCTCCGGGAGAGGGCTTCATGGAAGGAGGCCCTCAGGGGGGAAGGGGCTTCATGGAAGGAGGCCCTCAGGGGAGAAGGGCTTCATGGAAGGAGGCCCTCAGGGGGGAAGGGGCTTCATGGAAGGAGGCCCTCAGGGGGGAAGGGGCTTCATGGAAGGAGGCCCTCAGGGGGGAAGGGGCTTCATGGAAGGAGGCCCTCAGGGGGAAGGGGCTTCATGGAAGGAGGCCCTCAGGGGGGAAGGGGCTTCATGGAAGGAGGCCCTCAGGGGGGAAGGGGCTTCATGGAAGGAGGCCCTCAGGGGGGAAGGGGCTTCATGGAAAGAGGCCCTCAGGGGGAAGGGGCTTCATGGAAGGAGGCCCTCAGGGGGGAAGGGGCTTCATGGAAGGAGGCCCTCAGGGGGGAAGGGGCTTCATGGAAGGAGGCCCTCAGGGGGGAAGGGGCTTCATGGAACGAAGCCCTCAGGGGGGAAGGGCTTCATGGAAGGAGGCACTCAGGGGGGAAGGGCTTCATGGAAGGAGGCCTTCAGGGGGGAAGGGGCTTCATAGAAGGAGGCCCTTAGGGGGGAAGGGGCTTCAAGGAAAGAGGCCCTCAGGGGGAAGGGGCTTCATGGAAAGAGGCCCTCAGGGGGAAGGGGCTTCATGGAAAGAGGCCCTCAGGGGGGATGGGGCTTCATGGAAAGAGGCCCTCAGGGGGAAGGGGCTTCATGGAAAGAGGCCCTCAGGGGGAAGGGGCTTCATGGAAAGAGGCCCTCAGGGGGGAAGGGGCTTCATGGAAAGAGGCCCTCAGGGGGGAAGGGGCTTCATGGAAAGAGGCCCTCAGGGGGGAAGGGGCTTCATGGAAAGAGGCCCTCAGGGGGAAGGGGCTTCATGGAAAGAGGCCCTCAGGGGGGATGGGGCTTCATGGAAAGAGGCCCTCAGGGGGAAGGGGCTTCATAGAAGGAGGCCCTTAGGGGGGAAGGGGCTTCAAGGAAAGAGGCCCTCAGGGGGAAGGGGCTTCATGGAAAGAGGCCCTCAGGGGGGAAGGGGCTTCATGGAAAGAGGCCAAGGGGGGGAGGGGGCTTCATGGAAAGAGGCCCTCAGGGGGGAAGGGGCTTCATGGAAAGAGGCCCTCAGGAGGGATGGGGCTTCATGGAAAGAGGCCCTCAGGGGGGAAGGAGGCTTCATAAAGGAGGCCCTTAGGGGGGAAGGTGGCATTCACGGAAAGAGGCCCTGTCCAGGGGGAAGGGGCTTCATGGAAAGAGGCCCTCAGGGGAAGGGGCTTCATGGAGAATGAGGCCCTCAGGGGGGATGGGGCTTTCAATGAAAGAAGGGCCCTGCAGGAGGGAATGGCTGTCATGGAAAGAGGCCCTCAGGGGGAAGGGCTTCCATGGAAAGAGGGCCCCTCAGGGGGCGGGGGCTTCATGGAAAGGGGCCCTCGGGGGGGAGGGGGCTTCATGGAAAGAGGCCCTCAGGGGGAAGGGGCTTCATGGAAAGAGGCCCTCAGGGGGGAGGGGCTTCAGGGAAAGAGAGGCCCATCAGGGATGGAAGGGGCTTCATGGAAAGAGGCCCTCCCACGGGGGGATGGGGGCCTTCATGGAATAGGCGAGCCCTCAGGGGGAAGGGGCTAACATGGAAAGAGGCACTCAGGGGGACAGGGAGCTCCTTCAAATGGGAAAGAGGCCCTCAGTGGGGAATGGAGGACCCCTTCATTGGAAAGAGGCCTCAGGGGAAGGGGGACACATGGACAGAGGCCCTCAGGGTGGGATTGGATGGGGGATTCATGGAAAGAGGCCTCAGGGGGGAAGGGGCTTCATGGAAAGAGGCCCTCAGGGGGAAGGGGCTTCATGGAAAGAGGCCCTCAGGGGGGAAGGGGCTTCATGGAAAGAGGCCCTCAGGGGGAAGGTGCTTCATGGAAGGAGGCCCTCAGGGGGAAGGGGCTTCATGGAAAGAGGCCCTCAGGGGGGATGGGGCTTCATGGAAGGAGGCCCTCAGGGGGAAGGGGCTTCATGGAAGGAGGCCGTTCAGGGGAGAAGGAGCTCCTGAGGGGGAAATAACCCCCTTATGGTGGACGACCCCTTGGAGGAAAGGAGCCCCTCAGGGGAGGAAGGAGCCCCTCAGGGGAGGAAGGAGCCCCTCAGGGGAGGAAGGAGCCCCTCAGGGGAGGAAGGAGCCCCTCAGGGGAGGAAGGAGCCCCTCAGGGGAGGAAGGAGCCCCTCAGGGGAAAATGAACCCTTTAGGTTGGAGGATCCCCTTAGGAGGAAAGGAGCCTTTCAGGAGGGAGTGGCCCCAGGGTACGACCCTTTCAAGGGAAGAAGGTTTCTCAGGGGAAGAGTCCTCCGGGAAATAGGGCCTCAGGGGAGGAAACTGAGGTGGAGCCGCCTTAAGGTAGGAATCCCCCAAGGGCGAAGCCCCTAGGGGGAAGAGACGATTTAGCGGACGAGCCCCTGCAGAGTCAGGAGAGCAGGGACTCTCTGTGTCTTTCTATCTGTCTGTCTACTCAAGTCAGGGCAGAGCAGAACCTGTTACAAGACTTCCTCAGCCGAGTCGAAACGCCTGGAAGTACTTCGGGATAGACATTATTCTGCAGATAAGCTAACTGTGAAACTACCTTGAAATCGATAATGATCTTTTGCGTCGTGCCTCAGAGCTGAATATTCCAAGAGCGGTTGACTGAAAAGATCTGAGAAGGTTCACTGTCATCGGAAAATAATTTCAAGGTCCAGAAAAAAGTTTTATATCTCGTCCAAATTAAAAGCAGTTGATATATCCTAGAAAGACGCATGGACGCATGCGGTAGACCTTTCTACTACGAAATAGGGATTATGCGACCTCATTCTGGCATTAGTTAAAATCTGTTTGAAACAATCAAGTTAGCAGAAACGAATCCTGGTCATAATGGTAAAGCCAAAGTACATTATCCATCCTGATGTGTTGAACCGGTTGAACCCGCCTCCCCCTGGAGATCACAGAAAGATTAAAATAAGAGTTAGCTTATAATATTTTGGCATAAGCGTGACCTCCTTTCAGACTTCCGTCAGTCTAGGAAACAGCTTCGGAGAGATGTTAATGCAAAAATGCGTGAATCAAAATGTAATATGAATATATATCATCTGTCAAATAAACCTTATTGAATTTGAGATGTAACTAACGATTATGTAATAGGGCTGCCTCTAAGACTACTATTAGCATGTTTTATCAGTTCCGTAAATACATTAATTTCAAAATTATTCCTCATACCAGAATATCTCAAGCGATCATATCTATGAAGGCACCACGACCAGGTGGTCAAGCCGGAGAAAACTACATAATAAATGATAACGTTATATCTAGTGATCTTAGTCAAAGCGAGGCTTGTTCAGAATCTTCAGATGATGACCGCCCGACGCAGGCCAGAAGGCTTGGGCGCGCAGTGCCCGAGTAGCATCCCAACTCACCTGTTCCACCTTAGTTACCTATACTGCAAACTATAGGTGCAGTACTAAAAATATGTACACACAAAATTTATGCTCCATATAGAATATGAAATAGACTTAATGAAATAAATAAATAATTAAATTATAATATAATAT
>NW_028234405.1:22129411-22131911 GCF_977035675.1 Penaeus japonicus | reverse complement strand
GGCGATAAGCTGTCTCCTTAGAATATTCTACATCTCAGCATATTTTTGAGAAGGCTTTGTTCTATTCCGGAAAATTCTTTTTACTGGGCTCTCTGCAATATAACTTCATCATCGTCCTGAAAACCTTTTCTTAGATTATGATTCTCGTTTTCAAATGCGTGCGGCGCCCCTTGTTCCCTGTTTTCAACCTGTTCATATTGATCCACATGTAGCTCCTGTGCAGCTGTGTTTTCACATTTCCCTCTTATTTCCTCAATATGAACATCTGTAAGCCCCCTAATCACCCTATTTTTTTCTTGCCTGGTCTGCAATTCTTTGTTCACCGGCAAGAAATAGACCCATTTGAGCCCACATTTCTTTCATTCTTTGTCTGTATTTCTTCGTTGATTCACTCAGTATTCAATCACAACCTTGATGATTTCTCTTTAATATTTTCTTATATGACCTCTTTCCTCCGTTGTTATTATTATCATTATCTTTACCTTTACCATAACACAGCCAGTGGGGTGCACAAGCCAGTGCATTCCTGGTGCCGGTCCCAAGCCCGGAAATGTGGGGAGGGTTTGGGTTTGCGTCGGGAAGTTTCCATACCGGATCGGTCGCGGCCGGGCTGACAACGACATGATGGAGAGGAGAAAAGTGGATGTATTATGTGCGTTAAAAATGTGGTAGTAGTGAAGAGAGTCTGATAGAGTAATGAGTGCGAAGTTGGAAATCAAAGTAATAATGAATGTCACAAGTGCGTATGCTCCACAAGTGGACTGTGAGATAAAAGAGAAGGAAGAGTTCTTGAAGGATATGGATGAACTGAAGGATAATATCCCAAGAGAAGGGGCATATAGGTCGAGGAAATGGATGGATGAGAGGGTAATAGGAATATATGGCCTTGGGGATACAGGAATGAATTAGGGCTAAAGATAATTCATTTTGCTAAAGAAAGGATTTGGCTGTGCTAAACACATACTTGATCAAGAAGTTGGAGAACAGGGTGACACGTAAGAGTGGAGGCAGTTTTTATTAATGATATTCTGCTGCAAATTAAAATGAAGATGGATGTCAAGAAATAAACCACTGCTGCTTATCCCCCGGTGAAACAATACAGAATATGATTTCTTGCGTCTCTCCCTAAAAATGTATCAGAACGCATGCTGTAGGGAAGGAAGATAATGTAATGTAAGAATATACGTCATGTTCATACACATAGTTTTTGTTATTTGATGATGATAATGATAGCTGCTATCCCTTTCAGCACAATTATCCTATTTGACATCATAATCATCATCATTATCATTATCATCATTATCCTTATCCATATCCTCATCATCATCATAACCGTCATCGTCGTCGCCATCTTCATCGTTATCCTCGGTAACAGCAACATCAACATTAACTGCAACATTAACACTAACACGAACATTGGCATTTGCAATACCATTGGCATGGCCATGATAATCCCCTCTTCTCTTCCCTGGCTTCACTCTCTCTTCCCTTGATGTGTCGTTGTCCTCTCCGCTTCCTTTCTTTTCCTCCGAGGCCATCCTTTGTGTGATTCACGTTGTGCGCTGCTTCTTGGAAAGCACGCCTCCACACATGCACACGGTGATGGCGTCACTCTGGCTTCCAACCTACACATGAACACTAAAGGGGTGTCACAAAGGGTTTCATCTACTTGTGCCCACTAAGGTAGTTTCACTATAGTCTTCAGTTGCTATGTATACATTAACCTTGGTAAATGGTTCCTTTAATACCGATAGGAAATTTCGAAAGAAAAACGACACTTTTCTTTTGCATCAGAGGTTGGCCACCCACAGTCTGTAAAGAGCGTTTCCTAAAACTTGGTAGAGAGGCAGTGCTTTTGGAGCCGTAGTGTAAATTATGAAAGAAAATATAGATTATTAAAATTTTCCCATATTTGAGTCAAGTGCCAAAAGACAAGATAATCAATGTTCTTTGATAATACGGATAATAATATTTATAATGATCATGATGATAATAATAATAATAATGATGATAATGATAACAATAATGATGATGATAGTGATTATAATAATGATAAGGATAATAATAATGATAATAAAAACAAGATGATAATGATTACAATAATAACAACAATAAAGATCATTATTTTTTACGGTAATCTGGACATTTTATAAATAGGACAAGGAGCCGCACAGGTCCCCTAAAGGAACCGCATGCGGCTCCGGAGTCGCAGGTTGCCGCCCGCTGCTCTAGATCGTTTCCGCCGTTAATGAGTTCTAACAGGTTCAATTAGTGATAAAACGGAGCAGTTCCGTGCGCTCGTCTTCTCATGCAATTTATTCCCTCGGCTTTGTATTGCACACATGCACCATAAGTATACGTCACCATGGCCTTCAGCCTACACATGCACACTGGGTCGGCGTCACCCTGGCCTTCGCTCTCCTTGCTGATCACACATCTCATATTTGTTAGATAAACACAACTCTTGATTAATGCCTCGGGCCCTACCTGCGTCGCCTGC
>NW_028234405.1:22104411-22109411 GCF_977035675.1 Penaeus japonicus | reverse complement strand
CCTAAAGTTTAAAATAAAATCAAAGAAACACTGAGACCATAAAAGTTCAAAGAGCATTAAAACACAAAAAAATAAAACGTGGTGACAAATAAAAACATTCAATACAAGGTCTCGTAATATAAAAATAAAATAAAATAAATTACAGAAAACTTTAGTTAAAAGGGAAACTAATCTAAAATGACGAAAAAAATAAAATGAAAGATAATAAATTTAAAAAAAAGAAACAGGCGACAGGCAACGTCCAGTCCTCCGGCCAGGACAGCCAGAACGGGAGAGCAGAGAGCGCGCCTGCTCGCGGAGAGCGCGAGATGCAGCATCTGGCCACCTTACATCATCATAATCATAACTATTATTAGCGTCATCACCATCATTATCATTATCAACATCGTCATTGTCATCATTATCACGATCCATATTATCATTAATATCTTGATTATTATCGTTACATCGTTATCATTATCGTGGTCATCATCATTATCAATAAAGTCATGATTATCATCATTATTATAATTTTTACCAATATCATTATTATCATTGTTATCATGGCTATTGCTATTCATATTATTATCATCATTGTTATCATCATTATTATTATAATTTATCATGATTATCATTATCATCATTATCATTACATTGCTATTTTTATAACTACTGTTATAATTATCATTGTCATTATCATTATCATCATTGTCATTGCTATCATAGTGATCATAATTATTTTCATTACCATTATCCTTATTATCATTTTTTTGTTATCATTATAATCAGCATCATTATTATAATTATCATGACTGTTACCATTTTCCTTAAATCAATATTTTTGTCATTATCATTATCAATACTATAAATATTGTTATTATTATCATTATCATCATTAGCACTATTATTATGATTACTATTATTGTTATCTTCATATTATCATTACTATTATTATTATCATCATTATCATTACTATAACTACCTTCATCATCATTGCAATGTTTTTTGTTACGATTATTGTTATTGTTATCATCATTTTATCATTAATAGTAATATCATTATCTTTGTCTTTATCACCATTATTATCATAACCATTATTGTTGTTGTTTTTGTTCTTGTTCTTGTTGTTACTATTACTATCGTTATTTTCATAATTAGCATTGTTGTTATAATTATTGCTATCATTATCATTACCATTATTATCATTCTTATGATCATTATCATTACTATTATTATCATTCTTATGATCATTATTCGGAATATCGTTATAGTCATCATCATCATTATCTTTATTGTTATAAATATAATTATTATGATTATAAGCACCATCATCATTACCATTTTAACATCATAACCATTATTATTACTACCATCATCACTGCTGATGTTATTACGTCATGTGTAGTGTTCGCCGCATCTGCAGCGCTGTTATTATCACATGTTTCATAAAATCGGTATAAGAATATCTGTAACCTGAAGACCCCACGTGATCACAGCCACCTGTTTCCGGTGCCCTGGTCCTTCCCTCTCTCGACAAAATGAAGCGTTGACTAAAAAGGGCATCTGCAGTTCATTTAATTGCCAGTTCCTTTTACATTTCCTTGTGTAACCAACTAATCAAAGCTGCCCTGTAGAAGAGCCAATCCAATCACGTTATTTCCTCCCCGTTAACTATAAATAGCCGGCCTCTTCTCTCTCCTATTCCGTGCCTCTCCTGATTACGCCGACGTCGACTCCCGCAGCCGGCCGCGACCCCCTAATCCGCACGGCAATTACCGCCACCCTGGACTCGACCGACATTTATTGATACGAATGTACGAACGGTCTCCCCTTCAAATGGCAAGAATGTTAGTGTCAATGTTAAAACCGTTTCTGATGTTGATAACGCGATGTAATTGTCGCCGGTCGCGCGTGGATGTTAATCCCGTTGAGAAATTTGGGATATAAATCCAGACAGGGAACAGCAGGTGATCTCCGGCGGACATGCGAGTGTGCATGACCCACTTCCATGTGAGCTTGCGTCTAATTTCTTTTCTTGCTAGAAACTGTTTTGACTCTTATGCGTTTAGGTACAATATTCGTGTGTGTGTGTGTGTGTGTGTGTGTGTGTGTGTGTGTGTGTGTGTGTGTGTGTGTGTGTGTGTGTGTGTGTGCATACATCTATGCATCCATATATGAGTATGCTTGCATACATGTTTGTATCCATGAATGAAAAGGTAAGCATGATCGGAACGTTAATTACACATCGTCCCTGATTCATTCTGAATATTTGTTTCTGATATATAGAAATATTTATTTGTGTACATAATCTCTCCATCTCTCTCTATCTCTCTCTGTCTCTCTCTGTCTGTCTCTCTCTCTCTCTCTCTCTCTCTCTCTCTCTCTCTCTCTCTCTCTCTCTCTCTCTCTCTCTCTCTCTCTCTCTCTCTCTCTCTCTCTCTCTCCCGCAAAAGGAACCGCGGGGGTTTGAGCTCCCTCCTCGGTTGAGCTCGCCCTGGACATGGCCAGTGGCCTGTCCGGTGGCGGATTCTCCGGGAAGGGATGCCTAATCGTTCCTAGGTGTCGACCTTGTAGGTGGGGTCGCACACACTCTGGGTCTCCCTCCAGGGGGATCACACCTGCCCACGTTTTGCCATGCGTAGCGCCCCTGTACGCCGGGAGACGGGTGTCCTGGAGGCTGAGCGATGCCGTGTATGAGTACGCCCAGCAGCTAGCAACACGCCTCTTTGGTTCTCTATTCGGGCAAGACGGGTGGCCTAATCTCGACTCGATCAGGTCAGTTGGTGTCTCTCTTTCAGTGAGGCTGGGGTCTAACAGTCCCCGACTAATGGGCACTTGCATGGTCTTGTGAGTGCCACCAATGCAAGGCGGCGGTTGCGTATATCATCCCACCACCCCTGTGGCTTCTAAGCACAGGCTACGTACACAGCTTCCCTTTATTGGACTCTGTGGTGGGTGGGGGCGTGGGAGGATGAACTGAAGTGCTCTCATATGGCAACTCTAACCATAAAAAATGACAAACACCTCTACTGACGACCTCAGCATGAAGAAGACAAAGGCTGTCACCTTGGAGCCTTTCAAAACCCTTAGCGACAAAAGTGAAAAGATGGGTAAGGCTCTGGCGATGGTCCAGAGAAAGCCAGCCCGAGAACCTCGGGCTAGCCCTCCAGGCCAGACCCTAATTCAGACAAGTCTCTGGCGCCGTTTCAGACGATTAGTCAGAAAAAGATTGGAGGCCATGCAGGATCCTCCAACCCTGCTGGCTCCACTATCAAAACCCCGGCGTCGGTTCGGAGGAACGGCTGCAAGCAGCCTCGGCCGGCCAAGAACCCGGAGAGAGAGGCTGTAGCCCCCAGTCTTTTCCCCCTAAACTGGACGCATTGGACAATGCTTACCAGATGGTAAGGGCTCTGGAGACAATGCCGTCTGATGATTAGAATTGCCAGGAACAAAGGCATGATAACCGTACTTAAGGATCAAGCCACTGTTACCTTCCTCTAGGAAACGGATAAGCTCACAGATGGGCGGAATGTAAGCTTGTCGGCGCTGACTCCTGAAGACAGAGAGTTAAGATGGTCCTTCTTGGCTTTCCTGTCATGCATGACCTTGACGTCATTACCTCTCACCCGACTGTCCAAAGGGAAGCGCCCAACCAGGCAAGTCCTGGTCACTTTGAAGGGAGCTTTTTCTCTCTCTCTCACTCTCTATCTTTTTATCTATGAGGCAGGACATATACTCAGTTTTGTCCCTATTTTGAGATGGCGGCCCATTGCCCAGCTATCACACGTGGCCCCTAGCCTCAGATGGGTCAGCGTCGCCCCGTTTCCACTAGCCTCGGACGCATTGCCTAATCTCGGACCTTCCCACGTTGACCTGACTTCGTGTCAATCCGTCTACCAAAACAGACATTTCAGCTGTGACCTTCGTCTGCCCTCGCGGGCCAGACCGTTTGAGAGTTCAGCGGTGAGCTTTGTCTGGAAAAGACCTCTCCCCTTCATAGTCTGCCCTTGAAGGCTACACCTAGGATAGGATAATCCGGTCTAAGTCCCTACAAGTGTCTTCATTGTTTGTTCCATCAAGATATCCATTTTGATCAGTTATCTAGCGTGCTGCATCGCGCTTCTTGACCAAATAAAGCTATACAGCTGATCGCTAGTTTTCCTGTTCCATCCACTTATTTGTAAGGTGCTCTGAACAAATCAAGCAGATTGACCTATCACAAACTGGTGGAGCGGTGGTTTCTTGCATCCGTTCAGCTTGTAAGTCTGATTGACAACCTCCTTTGAGATTCTCATGCCCTTCCGCTCCGATCACGAAGAATCGACGCCGTGATTGTCTTCAAACCAAACGTAAGTACATACATATTCGGGTCTTTCTTTTCCCTTTTCTGTCACCGCCTCAAGCGTGTTACAGCCATATTGTGTTTATGTGCAAATAATAAATAAATAAGTGAAGAGTCATAATTCCATTGATCAAGAGTATTGATTGTAGAGATTCATTATATTTTTGTTTTTTCTCGTTAAACATTAACGAATGTCTGCCGTAAAAGATTCACACATTATAACAAAGAAAGCAAAAGGGTTGGTTTCATGGCTGCGAGCCGACAGAGTCTAATGTGTATTCGCTCTGTTCCGATTTATTCTTTGAAGTGCCATATACGCATGCATGCGTTTTTTTACCTGTATAGAGCATAAAAGGTCGTAAGACCGCCGTATTTACTTTGGGGTTCCGATTATTCCCCGTTTGCGATTTGTTTATTTCGTATCATTATTCATCATTAGTATCATTTTCTGTATATTTTCGGAAAATCGATCACAAAATTTATATTACTATAGTAGTAGATTATGACCAAATTGCAAGCACTAATTAAGTGAATTTTGCAAGCAATCGTGTTTTTGTATATAGTATTCAGTGTATTAATTTTGTCCGAATATTTTAATGTGATAGATTCATAACGATATTACTCATCTGACTCACGCATTCACGAATCGTTTTATTCTTCATTTTTCTTAGCTAGGTAA
>NW_028234405.1:22041911-22044411 GCF_977035675.1 Penaeus japonicus | reverse complement strand
CAAGGAAACAAGGAGGAAAGGGCAAAAAAGCCAAAAGGAAATGGGAAACGGCTATTAGATGTACAAGTGGGGAAAACAACAAAGAAAACGGTTGTTGGAGTTGTTGCTGGAGTCGGAAATGAATCGAAGGAGGTGGTGAGGTGAACAGAACATCCGACAGATTTAATAAGGGTCATAGATCGATGGTAGGGCAGATACCATATGAATGTTAGTTTGCATCTACGCTCCTCACAGTGGGTGTTCGGATGAAGAAGAACCGACGACTTCTGGGCAAAAATCTGCTTGGGGATGTTGATGCCTGAAGATACCAGATGCAGAGGTTGACTGGGGTAGCCAGGTGATTCAAGGTCTTGTCGGGGAAGGGAGCTAGCTTGGACAAAGAGGTTACCGGTGGGTGGAGTACGGTGTCGGACATACGGAAAGAAGGAGGAGGACAAAAATTGTTGGACTTTGCAACAGGCAATTAAGCATGGCAGTAGTAGTAGTTAACACCTATTTCCAAAAGAGATTGACCCGACGAGAACGTATATAGTGGGGGACAAAGTCTCCAGGTGGATACCTCATGTGCTAGAGAGGGAACTGAAGACAATACAGGTTGCTATGTACTGCAAAAGAAGCGTTGGCTATACAGCACAAGCGTGGGGGTAGTCGGCAAGGTAAAAGATTGAATCAACAGATTAAAAGAGTGAATGTGGAACAAAGAATACGCGTGGTGGAAGTTAAGAAGAGGAACAGCAAATAAATTTGTACAAGGAGGTGGGAGGAAATTGGATATGGAAGATGCAGGAAAAGGTGGAGCACTTGAGTGGGGTAGTTTGGGTAGTACGGAAACGGCCTGTCGAGGTACTAGGCGTACTTTAGGCAGGAAAGGGAAAGAAACGGAAAGAGAGACGTGGTGTTTGGAAAACACCGAGGTGCAGGATTGCGCTCAGGGACAAGCGAGAAAAAGAAGAAGCGAGAGAGATTAATAGGAATGTGAGGAAACTATAGTAGTCTTTAAGAGGCAAATAAGAAAGCCGAAAAGAGGGAAGGGGCAAAAGCAAAAGCAAGCGTACGAGGAGTTGTATTGAGCCTAGACGAGGCAAGATGGCAAAGGGATAGCTATCAGGGATAGCCAAGCAGAAACATAAGGAGGGCAAGAGGAATACCAAGTAAGATGATAAAGACGGTGAATGACTTGTGTTGACAGACGGCAAACAGATTTATAAACGAAAGATGGAAGGAATGTTACTACCAACAATTGATGAATGTAGCGAACCAATGGTTAGAACTAGTGATTGAAAGCTGAAGAAGAGGAGAGATATCGGAGGTTGGAGAAATGGAGTGACAACAGCAATTTAAAAGGATGACGAATATGGTTTTAAATTTTTTTTTTAAAGCAGTGGGACCGGATTGATATTACCAGTCGAGCATGGAGGTAAGGGCCAGACAGAACAGAACAGCAGTGAGGGTGGCTAACAGATGTATTAGAAACATCTTGGAGACGGAAGCAATGCAAGATGAATGGAAGAGATAGTACTCTCATACCATTATTCAAGAACAAAGGGGACATCTCAGGTTATAGTGGAAACTACCGGGCATAAAACTAACCTCACATCCTAAAGATGTGGGAAAGGATCATAGACAATAGGATGAGGCGTAGAGTGGAGGAGTCTGGCCCAACAGTTTGTGTTTAAGCCAAATAGAGAAGCACAACTGACGCAAATTTTTCGCGCACAACATGTGCAGAAAATGGAAGACGACATGGTATGTTCAAGAATAACTACATTGAATCTTCATTGATCTAGAGAAAGCTTACGATCGGTACCGAGACAAAGGTATGGAATTGTTTGAGACTGAGGGGGGTGGAAGAGAAATACATCAGGTTGATACAAGATTTGTATGAGAGCAGTAAGACTGTGGTGAGGTGCGCGGCGGGTGATACGGAGGAGTTTGAGGTAAACGGTGGGGCTGCATCAAGGGTCAGCACTTAGCCCATTCTTGTTTGCAGTGATTATGGATTGCATGACGGAGGTATCCAGAGGGAATCCCCGTGGGATATGCTGTTTGCGGACGATGTAGTGGTGTGCGGGAAGACGAAGGAGGAGGTAGAGCTGAGATTAGAGCTTTGGAGGAATGCAATGGAGCCCAAAGGGGAATGAGAGTCAGTAGACAGAAGACCGAGTATTTGAAGATGAAGGTAGGAGAAGAGGACGTAGAGGATGTGATGAGGAGTAACACCGGTAAAGATACAGGGTGAGGACGTGAACCAGGTAAAAGAGTTTAAGTACCTTGGCTCCACAGTGCAGGAAGATGGAGGTTCGGACAGGGAAGTCACAAAACGCATACAAGCAGGTTGGGGTGCGTGGAAGAAAGTAACAGGGGTGATGTGCGATAGAAAAGTGTCAGATGTGGTGAAAGGAAAAATGTACAAGACCATAGTAAGACCAGCAATGATCTATGGCATGGAGGCGGTGGCTGTGACGAAAGCACAGAAGAAAATACAGGTAGCCGAAATGAA
>NW_028234405.1:22016911-22021911 GCF_977035675.1 Penaeus japonicus | reverse complement strand
AAGGTGACCTTGTCTCTGAAAGGCAACAGCAAAAGTCATATTGATTTCCAGTAAATATTCATTGAGTCATGTTTTGTTTTTGTGTGAAATTCATGTTTTGTTGGTTTTGTTCTTTGAACACAGTGATTTTGTGTGCAACTGATGCATGGTTTATTTTTTGTCCACTGATAATATATATACCTATCATATATATTTTTGTTTCCAATTACGAAGGTTTTGGTGAATGCATGGATGAACCTTGAAGGGTTCAGTAACTCCAACAGGGTTAAGAACCACTGTTCTAAGTTTTGTAAGCTTGACGTGAAAAACATAATTTAAAAAATAATTCTAGTTGCCCATTCCAGGTGATGGAGAAAAGTCAGAGGATATTCAGATAACAGATTTGTGAAATTCAAATGACCCTTTTAGTAATTCAGACTATAGAACTAAAATCTTATAACTCAAGAAGTTATTACTAGAAGAAATCGAGAAAGACTGGCAATGCACATTGCGGGGGAAAATAAACAGTCTGCACTCCTTCACAGTCTGCAATCACCGGGATTTGTGCAGAAGAGTTGACATGTCCTCGCAGTTTTTCTGTATGCTTTTCTATAGTTTACAGGTTAAACTGTTTACTGATAATATTGTATAAGTTATATGTGTACATTTATATATTTGCAAGTCAATCTATATTCAATTAAACGTAACACACACACACACACACACACACACATATAAATACATACATGTGAGTGTGTGTGTGCGTGTATATGTATGTATATATATATATATATATATATATATATATATATATATATATATATATGTGTGTGTGTGTGTGTGTGTGTGTGTGTGTGTGTGTGTGTGTGTATACATATACATCTATATATATGTGTATATATATTTTTATATGATATATATATATATATATATATATATATATATATGTATGTATGTATGTATGTATAGATATATGGATGTATGTATGCATGCATATATGTATATATATCTATATCTCTATATCTATATATATATATATATATATATATATATATGTATGTATGTATGTATATGTATATGTATATATGTATGTATATGTATATATATGTACATATGCACAATGTACATGTATAAATACACACACACACAAACACACAAACACACACACACACACACACACACACACACACACACACACACACACACACACACACACACACACACACACACATATATATATATATATATATATATATATATATATATGTATATATATGCATATATATTAAGAAAGTAGCAATTATCACTTGCAGTATATTTGGAAAATACAAGAAATAAAGCAGCATTAGGAAATGTTCGCTAGCTCCATAAACAATTACACATTACCTTATATGATATTTCTAACATACTCTGCACTATTAAAGTTCATAACTCCTATAAGAATAAGGAAAGGCATAATCTATGTAACAGCAGTTTACGAAGAAATGTAACTAATAACCTCAAAATTATAACGGAAAAAATAAAAGTAAATCATAATAATCCCCTGCCGTTCAATTACTACCCGTTTTACAATAAACAGAAAGAGAGATCAAATGCATGGTTCAATCAACAATAAAATGATAATGTACCAACGTTAACACAACCCTGAAAACTGGGATATCGTAAACCAAAACTTTGACATATTAAAAAATTGAGTTTTTAATTTGATTCTCGAAAGTGGTTATGGAGTTACAAGAATCTTTGCTTTATTCAGCCACTTCATTAGAAACAGAACTAGAAATATCTAAGTCTAATTCATCAATTAACCCTTTGGAAGTTTTGACATTTGCTCTTCTGATATCCTCTTTACCAGGAAATACATCTACTGTAACACCTAGTGACCACTGCAACCTGGCTGTATTATCCTAGTATTGGGTAGCAATACTAATCCCATTTTTGAGACTGCAATTTGATATAAATCTTTTGACAACAGGGGGTAAATTTCTTATATATTCACTACTCCATATTTTCCAAAATCTACTAAGAGCCCTATTTCTCAAGTTTTCTCTATCACGTAGATCCTTAGCTAATATGCATAAATGATTGGTATTTACATGAATTTTAAAGCCAGTGCTTCTTCTTTTTATAAAATGAGGGAGATAGGGGACAAAAAATGTCAGGTTCATTCCCAGCATGTGTGGAAGGTCTGGAAATAATAAAAAATTCAATTTCATATCTAGATATATACTTAACACCTAAGATTTTTCTAGCAGCAGACTTCACCGACCTAATCAGGCATTCCCACCAACTAGAATCTTCCAATTAAGGGAAAGATGCCCATGATCCTTCTGTAATACATTAACAGATAATACAAAGGTCTTAGCATTATCTGAATAGACCACAGATGGAATGCTCCTACCAGCAGTGATTCTGCGAATTGCAAGCATACAGTCTGACTCACATCTTGAGTCAATTAGCTCCAAACATGACCCTAATTACTGCGCACGTGAAAAGCAAAAAAAAAATAATAATAATAATAATAATGATAAATAAAATTTTAAAAATAAACCTTTTTAGATGGAGAATTAGCACAGAATAGAGGACCAGTAAAGTTAAGAACAGTCACATTAAATGGTAGTACTTGCTAATTCCTATTAACCAAAAAAAATCAATTTAGATACTGTAGATGCAACACTAGTATCCTTGCGAAATACATTTTGGAATTTGACAAGTAACTGCTGAGTAACCATTGTGCAATATTATTGGATGCTTACTTTTAATACTTAATTCTGCATTTACAAGTCGACCCCTTATTTTCAATAAACCCATATTATCTAGAAAAAGGATCTAATTTACTCAACTTTCATCCCGTCAGAATAGACCTGTCACTAAGGAAAGCATTAATTTCAAATGGACATGTCTCCCTCTGAACACAAAAGATATTTTTTTGTTTTGCCATTATCTAATTCTTCAGGTGTGAGCAGACCAGAAAAAAATTCTGTGAATCTAAATACCCAAGCAACAATGTGTTGAGCTTTACTGAAGTGACTCGATCTATGAAACAAAAGTGTAGGATTGACAGTGATGAAAACTAAGTCATCAATGGATTTAGCTTCTTCCCTTGTAGAAATTGACTCTTTTCTTATCTGACCAACAGATAAGGGTTCCGATACCCAAGGAGGACTATACAACCATATACTACTTGATACAAGTTGATCAGTTATTACTCCTCTGGAAATTAAATCAGCAGGTTTATCAGTGTCAGTACAGTGATGCCAGCAACTAAGGGGATGATACTTTGAATTTCAGTAGCCCTATTTGCAACCAGTGAAGCCACTCCTTGGGATTTTTCTCAAGATCTTGGGAATTCGCGTGTAGTTTTTGGATTTTTATTTGAAAAGCTAGATATCTTTTTGGATTTAAGGCAATCTAATTTTACCATAAATAATGAATATGGTATGTAATACTCTTATTTTGTAATCCTTTTTCTACTAATTCTATTCTCCTTTAGTTGTTCTGGTCAATTTGCCATATATATCCATAACTATTCACTAACCATCAAAACAATAATTCTGATTTCATAAATAACATGTTAATTATAATTAATGATGCTGCACAATTTGGATACCTTGGCATCCTTAGCACAGTTTTGTTACTCATTCCCACTTGCCAGCAAAACACCAGTCGCACTTTAAACGTGTATATTCCGGTGATATTTAGCCTTGTTTCTATTAAAACTGTATTATGCTGTAACCGCAGACTACTAAACATAGGTACCATATAGCCGATGCCACTAACGTCACGCGCTTTTCGGGTGGTCCCATACAGGCCAATGTGCTGCTGTCTCTCAGTTCCTTTCAGCCTTTATGCCTTTGTAGAGGAAGGTTATATCAAGCGTGTACCCGAATTCAATATATAACATGTAATATTATTTTGGGTACACATTACCATAGTTTAGTAATAGTATGTTAATGGGGTAGGATTTACCCTACCTAGGTGACTGCTATGCATCTTCTTTGGGATGATTAACGCAGCAGTCATCAGCTCATAGATCATCAATAAGGCCAACACTGGCACACTAGTTGTCATACGAATGTCACGAAGAAAATACATGAACGACTTAGCTGAAGAATGTCTCAGTACCCCGATGCAGCACAGAATATCAAGGACGTCCTTAGAAATGTGTGCGCCCTCAACCCTTTTGTCATGAGTTCAGCTGAAGGAGAGATAGCAGCAGAGATGAGGGGGTCCATGGTATACTGCCGATTAAGTTATTCCAAGACTTATAAGAAGGTATGCTTTTAGTGTCACGGCTGCAAGAACCCTGTCTGCCATAGTCACTGCTACCCCCTTTTGCAGCAATTGCGTGAAAGCCGAGATTGGTTTCAAGGAATAAACCTGAGAGCAGCTCTCTCAAATTGTGCTAATCTTGAGCATAAGCAGGGACCTCATCAATTCAAATTCTCTAGATCTAGATATTTTCAGAGATTGTACAAATATTGAGCATAACAGAGCCTCCATCAATTCCGATTCTCTAGGTCTAGCTAACTCATAAGAGCCATCCTGTAAAGGGGTTCGATTAAATACACATGCACCATATCCCCTTTCCAATGCATCTCTAAAGGCATGTAGATCAATCTGACAAAGGAGATTGCATCTGAATATCTGAAAAATAACATCTGTCAGATTTCCATGATTTTAGGAATTTGGCACTACTGATCCACTTTAGAAATTTACATTGTACTTCTCCAGGTAATGAATCACCCCAATTAAGACCTAATTTCCAAAGCTTCTAGAAGAGTATTTTACAAACATCGCAAATTCTTTTAATTGTTGTTCACTCTAGTTAGTGAATATCTTTCCAGGTGGTATCTAATTTTGGCATTCAGTAAACATGGGCAGGTAGTGTTGCCGAAAGGAATACGCTGAAATATCATTTCCACGCTTCAGTCTGAAACTATGCACATCTCTGTCTTCTTGTTTCACACATTATCAAAAATGCCTTGGTAATGTCAGCTGTTAAATATATGGATCATTGTCTA
>NW_028234405.1:21996911-22006911 GCF_977035675.1 Penaeus japonicus | reverse complement strand
CACTAAACGCAATATCAAAGCTTGCAATGTGAGCATTTGCGCCCGCCACAGGAATTTTGCAACAAGAGGACGTGTATTGTGAAGCGCTTGCAGCCCCACTTGCAACGCTCTCCATGCACGGGAGGTGCAGCTCAGGTGTCCCTCATTACCGGCGCGGGATAATGGTGACTGCAATCACTGCTGGGAGATGGAACCTTCTTGAATAATGCATTCGTGAGCGGCGCCAGGTCTCGCCATTATTACGGAGGTCGGTCGCCTCCTGCAGGGAAGCCAGGAACTTTGATGGCGAGCAAGAGGCCGGTGCTTGGCCGCCCCGAGGGATTGTGACGGCGTCTGCGTGATGCGAGAGACGGTAAGCCTGGGTAATGATAGTGATTCAGGTGGTGATTCTAGGCTGATCTTGCAAATGATCATATCGGCTGTGATTCAAAAGATGATTCGAAAGAACAGCAACAATTGGGTGATGAAGAGGCTGTGATCGTGATTTGCTAGGTGACTTATTGAATCACGTATTATATATATATATATATATATATATATATATATATATATATATATATATATATATATATATATATATATATGCATGTATGTATGTATGTATGTATATGCATATGCAAATATGTGTGTGTGTATGTATATATATATATATATATATATATAAATATATATCTATATATATATATATATATATATATATATGTGTGTGTGTGTGTGTGTGTGTGTGTGTGTGTGTGTGTGTGTGTGTGTGTGTTTACATATATATACATACATATATATATACATATATATATATATATATATATATATATATATATATATATACATACACACATATTTATATATACATATATATATGTATATATAAATGTAGGTATGTATATTAACATTTATATATATATATATATATATATATATATAGAGAGAGAGAGAGAGAGAGAGAGAGAGAGAGAGAGAGAGAGAGAGAGAGAGAGATAGATAGATAGACAGATATAGATATATAGATATAGATATAGATATATATATATATGCATTTATATATCTATATATCTATATATACATATATATATACATATGTCCCTTGCCTTTTTCTTACAGGAAGACAACGAGAGGCGAGGCGAAAAGGGAAGATGACCGTTTCAAGAAGAAGGCAAGGGACGTACTCCTCCGCTCGGTCCGAGGAAAGCGCCTCCTTCACTTACTAGAGGAGGCACCCCGCACCCCTTCCATGAGGGGTCTCCCGAAGATACACAAGCCGGGTGTACCGATGAGACCTATTACCTCTGGCATTGGCAGCGCTCCCCATCGTTTGGTGAAATGTCTGGCTAAGCCCCTCTCAGGCGCCATTGGAATTATCAGTGATTCCCACCTCAGGAATTCCGCCGATCTTATCAAACGACTCTAAGAAACTAGGTGCAAAAATAAAAAGCTGGCTAGTTTTGACGGCAAATCCCTCTTCACTTATGTTCCCACTGACGATGCCGTCCGAGCAGCTGAGAGGGTCGTCAGCACCCGCTGCCTGAATACGACTTCATAGAACTCGTGAAACTGTGCGTGAGCTTCGGGTCTTTCGTGTTTGCAGGAGAGGGATATCGACAGGTCAACGGTCTTGCTATGGGCTCACCACTAAGCGCAGTTCTGGCCTGCCTCTTCATGGAACTATTAGAAAAGGACCACTACATGAACATAATCGGCAGACGTTCGACTTGGCTTCGATACGTAGATGACGTCCTGGTAATCGTTCCTAGGAGATCGTGCTTACATCAAACGCTTACGCAACTGAATGCTGTGCACGACAAGATCCAGTTTACCAAAGAGGAAGAGGAATGTCAGAAGCTACCTTTTCTCGATACTGTGATCCATCGGGGCGATAACGACCTACGTTTTTCAGTATACAGAAAGCCAACGAATTAGATGATTTCATACACTATTACTCTGCACACAACAATAAAACTAAATCAGGAGTCGTTATAGGATTCTTCCTCAGGGCTTTGAGGAAATGCAACCCTGAATTCCTAGACGATGAAATAAAGTACACCATTGGTGCATTTATAAAACACAAGTACCCTAAGGAATTTCTTCTAAAACTCCGAAAAAAAGGCGGAGTTCATTATAACGAGGTCAAGAACCGAACCCTCTTCCCCTCCAAAGTTCCTAGTGCTACCTCAATGCAACATCTCTGAGGCGGTAAATAGATATTTCGGAAGCTCCATCAATATCGCCAACACTTCTGGTGCAAAAATCGGTGACCTAATACGTGACAGAAAGCCGTCCACAAAGAATCCTGACAGCGCCATATACTGCATACCATGCAGCGGTTGCGAGAAAACATATTATGGTGAAACAGGACGTGGATTCAGCACAGAATCAGTGAACTTCGAGCCGACGTCCGACACCAAAGAATATCCAACGCCATGGTGGTACAAGTAGATGAAGCGGGACATCTACCGGACTGGAAACATGCCAAAGTGATCCATGAAAGATGAAATCAATTAAAGCGAAAAATTATGGGAAGCCGCATACATCGCGACGGAGGAGAACATGAACACAGCGTCGGATCGCTTCAAATTATCCAAGGTCGCGGCAACGTCTATCATGCGGACAACGAGTGAGAGGTCACGGGAATCAGCTGGGTCGTCAGCTCTTGACTAATATATATGTATATATATATATATATATATATATATATATATATATATATATATATATATATATATATATATATATATATATATATATATATATATATATATAAAAATATTTTGTTCATGTAAGCTTGATGTAGCATGTAGTTCTGAAGACTGGGTAACCCGAAACGCTTAAGTTACATCTCTTATGTTGTGGAAACTGTTCAGTCTCATTTATACCTTTTTATCCATAAACAAATAGATTAATTAATTATATATATATATATATATATATATATATATATATATATATATATATATATATATATATATATACATATATATACATATATATATATGCATGTATATGTAAAGATAGATAGATAGATAGATATTTATATATATATATACATATATATATAATTACATATATATAGATAGATAGATAGATAGATATATGTATCTATGTATATACATATTCATGTGTGTGTGTGTGTGTGTGTGTATAAATTGTTTCTATCAATATATCTAATAAATGAATTACATATTGCCTTGCTGATACCGATCACCAAATATTTTCGTATCAGATGATTTGTAAAATCAGATTTTACGAATCTATTCCGTAATCCTGTATTAATTAATTCGTAAATTATTGCAAAGTAAACCCAATACAATTTTGAATGAATATCCTGACCTTTAATCAGCCAGGAATGTAATTACGCCATGATGCATCGCTGCTGCTCTAACGCTAATTACTTATTAACACTTTTCACCGACAACCGCTGCTAAGATATAGTACCACGGGCTTTGATTGCCTGTAAAGCAATCCCACGTTACACGCTGGGGAAATAAAATAACTTAAGAAGAATAAATAGTGGATTCTATGAAGAAGAGGAGATTAGATGTCGCCAAACTCTAAAAGCGATCAAAGAACTTTGGTCTGGATTCAATCTTTTTTGCGAACATCTGTATTATTTGCATCAGTGATACTACCGTAGTACTGCGCGCAATTTTTCACCCTTTCTCAAAGTTAAGACATTCATTCATTTTCGTTAACCTCCAGAAACCCGTCGTTAACGAACAGACTGAGCAATCAGAAGAATCTGGCGATGGAATGGTCGCCTAATGCTATCGAAACGCCATCAGCTCGCCGCCGGTTCCTCTGCCGGGGACGCGGCCGGCCCTCGGCACGCCCCCTCCTGCGCCCCCCCCCCCCTCTTCCTCTTCTTTAATGCTTTCGTATTAAGGCATATGTTTTCATTAGCATTATTACTTTTGCTGAGGAGTTACTGTTTTTGGCTCCGTTTGTTGGTTCACTGTTGTATTATTTTCTTGGATTGTCAATAGGATTACCAAAAAGTTAAGTACGGATTGTGGGTTGGTCATGGCCTATGGGCCTGTGTCAGTTGATTAGATATTTGTGGTGTATCATTTCCACTCATGAAGCTAGAAGGAGATTGAATGGTGGGTCTCCTACGATCTACCCCTGAGGTTTTGGCTGTCAGTGATCTATGCTCTCTTGGTATTTTGTAGCGACCACTGTAACTACAAATGCTCTGATTACCTTTGCCAAACTGAGGAGGTAGTTTTTGCCTACATTTTTTCTTTGGATTATTAGGTGGTTAATTATTTTAGTAGAGCCCTTCGCAAAGAGTTACTAGTGGTCTCTAATGAAAATCTAAGACCATGTCGCAGAGACCCGTTGGTTAGATTTTGGTAGGATACAATTAATGAGTCATTTTTAGAATGAGGTCTGCTATGAAATTCTTGTACATTGGCAGAGGTCTGGCCTTTGTTAGGTCTTCATGCTAATAAGATAATGTTGATATTATCATTATTTCTCTTACCTATCTTATTATCCCTACTATTACTATCATCAGTATTATCATTATGAATATCATTATGTTGATTGATATTATAATTAGAATCACCATTCTTATCCTTGATTTTATTATTATCATGATTGTTATTATGATAATCGTCTTCATGATCATCATTATTACTATTATGTTATTGCTATCATTATCCTTATCATTATTATCTTTGATATACTTATCCTTATTATTATCTTTGATATAATTATCTTTATTATCACTAATACTATCATTTTTATCGTTACTTTTATTATCGTTATCGTCTTTATCATTATTATTATTATTGTCAATATTGATATAATGATGATAATTATCATTATTATTATTATCATCTTTATAATTATTGTCGTTGTAGTTGTCATTATTTTTATTGTTATCATAATTACTTTTAGTATCTTTAATTTATCATTATTATTATCTTATCATTCTCATCATTAGTAACATCATTGCTATCATAATTATTATTACTATCAATACTATCTTTATCATTGTTATTATTATTTTCACCATCATCATCATTACTACCATTGTTTTCATTATCATTATCATCATTACTATAATCACTATCATTACGACCATTGTGTTTGTATCATTGTTATCGTATCACTGTTATTATCATTATCACTATTACCATTATCGTTATCATTAATATTATAATTATCGTTATCATTATTATTATAATTATCGTTATCATTATTATCATTATCGTTATCATTATCATCATTATCGTTATCATTATTATATATCATCATTATCACAACTGTTATTCATATTGTCTTTCATATTGTTATCATCGTTAATATTGTTATCATTATTGCTATTACTATTATTATCAGTATCACCATTCTTTTATAAAATTACTTATCATAATCAATATGATTTTCCTTTTCAATGATTCCTCCAAACAGAAGTGGTAATGATTTGGCCAAATATTTTAGTCTGTTAATAGGATGATTTAAAAAGTGATGGATTGTGATGCATTTTCATGGCTGAGTTCCTTGTGGCTAAGGAACCAGTTGGTTGAGTACTGATGATTAATCGGATCGCATGATTACCTTCAAAATTCATGGCCAGTGCGATCCTTGAAAGATAATAGGTCTGATTAGAAATTCATCTTTATCTTTACACTTTCTGGTAGCCTTGTATAATTTGAAACTTGACTTGCATGTGTTGAAGAAGTTTTGTTATCAGTTTGGGAAAATTATAAGTAACAGGCAGCGATTTAATGATGATCACACACAACATAATCTCCTCTCAAGCTTAGACACTTTTCAATCAGTGGTATCCATTTGATAAATGATTCAGAGTACTCAGAAAGAGGTATTCTTCTGAACTCTCGAGCGATCTTGCACCTTGCGAAAGTAAGTCCCAACTAGGTTTCTTAAAAAAATGGAAACAACCAAACGTCGCACTGACCTTACAGTCCCGACCTAGAATCCTACGACTTTTGATTTCATTGTTAGTATTAATCTGTTCTGATTTGTATTCGTTTTCTTTACTTTTTTTTTTTTTTTTTTTTTTTTTTTTTTTTTTTTTTTTTTTTTTCATAATTGCCAACAGCATTAGTATTACAGGTATCATCATAAGCTTCACCCGACGACTTTTTTCTCTCATATTTGGCATTGATCTGTTTTGACTTCTTTTTTTTCGTTAAAATTTACTGTTATTTCATAATCATCAATATCATTAGCATTGTAGTTATCATTATGAACTCCGCTGAAAACGGGAGGTATAGTGATTGACACCTTATTTTTCAAAGACCATTTGATTTACCCGGTTAATAGTTTTATCAAGAATGAATCTAAAGTGAGTTTGTGGTAGAATACACACGGTTGGGGTAGATGAAGACTGATGAGGGTTGATTATGGGTATACATTGGGGTAGCGAGGGTATATAAGCTAAATCGCCTATGGCCAAAGAACCGGTTCTTTAATCTTGTTGGTTGTTTGGGGAAGATGGGCTGATGTTAGGATAGATGAACAATAGAGTTTGGGCAACGAGTTTTTTAGGGGGGGGGGTAGCCTGAAGGGAAATTATGAGTCAATTCTGGGGCAGCTAGGTGTTGAATAGGAGTAAATTTGGGGTAAAGAGTGATAAGTGAGCAGATTTTGGAGGCATATTAAGGTTGATGAAAGTAGTCTGCTAGGAAATTAATGTTCTCTTTTATGAAATGTAGTAAACCTGCGTCTATCTATGTTTATGCATACTGAAGGCTATCTTTTTTTTTTTTTATCATCAAAATTATGAAAAAAGTCCATTCTTGTCTTTATCATTATCATTTCATTTTCATCTTTACCTCTTCTTTTCTTTCTTTCCCTATTCAATTTATTCTTCCTTTTAATTTCATTTTTGTCCCTTCGTTCTATCATTTGTTTTTGTTTTCTTATATTTTTTTTAGCTTTGTTTTTGTGTACTTGTTCTTATTATTGTTCTTGTTCTCTCTCCTTTTTTCATATTTTTCTTCATTCTTTTAATTTAATTTTTATACTTTTTTCCTTCATCTTCTGTGTTATGTTTTATTCTTGCCTTCTCTCTCTTTCTACCTCTCTCTCTCTTTCTATCTCTCTTTCTCTCTCTCTCTCTCTGGTCTCTCTCTCTGGTCTCTCTCTCTCTCTATGGCCACTCTCTCTCTTTCTATCTCTCTTTCTCTCTCTCTCTCTCTGGTCTCTCTCTCTCTCTATGGCCACTCTCTATCTATCTATCTATCTATCTCGCTCTCTGGTATGTCTGTCTGTCTCTCTCTCTGGTCTCTCTCTCTGGTCTCTCTCTCTCTCTCTCTCTCTCTCTCTCTCTCTCTCTCTCTCTCTCTCTCTCTCTCTCTCTCTCTCTCTCTCTCTCTCTCTCTCTCTCTCTCTCTCTCTCTCTCTCTCTCTCTTTCTCTACACTCTTTCTTTCTCCCTCTTTTTCTCTCTCTATCTCTCTCCTTAGATCAATACAAAAGCTATTACTCAGTAACTGTAGAAAGAAAAAGGCGTCTTTCAGTTTCCATCAATATTCCTTTCTCAAGTGAAACCCAATAAAACCTTCACGATTGGGTTTTTTTTTTTTTCTTTTGTTTTTCCTTACAAGGCGATCTCATCCTCCTGGCTTCTTAGTTGACTTGACCCCTAGAACCCTAGCAGTCCCTAAAGAAAGGACGACACACGCTGGCCAGTATCGGCGCATTTTCTTCTCATAATGCTGTTTGGTATGCGCCGAGCTCCCCCACTCTCCGCCCCTCACCCTCCCCTCCCCTCCCCCGACTCGCACGCGACCGGCCTGGGTGATGGTCTGACCCGCCTCATTAACAGCACTAAAAGAACCCTAATGGACGTCTGCATGAAGCTGTTAGTGACGGTGGAGGAGGACTGGCAACCCCTCTCCCCCCACCCCCATCCCACCCCCCTACCCTCTCCCATCGCACGAGAAGGGAAGTGTGAGTTGTGTGAGGGAGGCGAGGGGGGAGGAGGGGAGAGGGAGGGGTGCATTGTGGAAGAGGTGAGGGGAGAAAAGGGCAGTGTGAGGATGGCATGGGATGAATATAGGTGAGGATGAACTACGACGAGGAAGCCTGATTGTGAGGATATGAGGATGAATGAAGTGTTGTGGAATCATATCTCGTCGGGGTATCAGGAGAGGGACAACGGAAACCAATTAATAATGTTGAAGATCAAGAGCGCCAGCTCCCTGCAAGAAGGTCTTTCTGCAGTTGCCAAAAGCCGCGCGTCTTCATCTCTTGAATCACGCTCAAGTCTGGCATTGATTCAGGCGACAATATTTAGAGCGGCGTATTTATCAACAGGTGCTGGAGAGCCTTGCGGGCTCGTGCTTTCATTCATTGTATTTGAGACGCCCATTCATATAAATGCATATACGCAGGCAGAGACGTAAACAGGAATATTTATGTGTGTGTGTGTGTGTGTGTGTGTGTGTGTGTGTGTGTGTGTGTGTGTGCTTGTGTGTGTCTGTGTTTTGACTTATCAATTTGTGTGGATATGTGTATGAGAGGGACATAGAGACCGGATTGCTTTGGAGTGACGCAGTCCTTAATTACAGCCTATATTGCAAATGATCCAGACACGGGCAACACGAAGGTCCCGAGATATATTAGGTTGTGGCGGATCAAGCGGCGATATGTCTTTGTCTTGAATCCTCTTGACACCTTCCGGTTACAGTCGGATCCATTGCCTTAGGACTCTCTATTACTCTATGACTCCGACCGCATGGCAACTGCTACTTTTGCTTGCGTCTGGTTCCTTTAACAGCGTGTGAGCAATGCCAGTAGAGAATGTCAATGGGGCGCGCGGCCATTATGTCATTGTGTCACGCTGCACACGACACCTGCCATTACGGCAACTTCATGCCATCACAATTTTACATCATTATAACTTCACTGCGAGTCTCCCTTTCTTACGCTAACGTTGTGATAGACTTTTAAAGGCATCGCATATTGCCTTTGCTGCTGCCAAGCCAAGTGTCTTTCTCAGTCGTCAGGGAATTTTGCTTCCCACAACCTTGATATCAATAAGATGATAAGCAGTGTTAATTACAAAAAAAATCCTCTCGGAAGTTCGTTCAGCCTTTTACAGTTTTGACTCCATTTTATATGCCATAATAAGGAATGGCGTAAGTTCGTCCTTCTGCGGATAAGAAACACATAATGATACTTGACGTACGTGTCAAGCACATAAACATAGTAATACCAATTTTTATATGCGGAAACCGTTATATAAACACATAATTTGCTTTCTTCTTTAGCTGAAGGAATGTCTCAGTTCGAATCCGATAATAAACAAATTCGTTTATATGCAAAATTTCGTATTATTGTGTACTAAAATTAAGTCAGGAACATAAAACTCTTCAAGAAAGAATGACAAAAATCCGAAAAAAATGTATCGGAAAAAGTATCAACGGGTAAAGCAGACAGTACCTGGAGTTCATTACATACGCTAAGGCGCCTTAGTGTTAGGAAACAGTAAAGCGAGAATGATACTGAGCAATTAGTAATGAATATCAGATGAAAGTCAACAGGATGAAATCGTCCACAAAAGCATAAACAAGCCTGGCCATAAAGCCCCCGATCCCGCACTGGAATCAGCAGTCGGGTCTTGTCTGGCCTTTGTTTATCCTCTAATTGTCTTTGCTTGCGTCTGCCATCTGAACTAAGAAAATAAATTGAGATCTGGCGCTCCCTCGGCCAATTTTGGTTGGAAGTGGCCGCCAAATGAGCCGATCCGGAAATTGCGAGAGCGAGCGACGCCGACCATTGCAAATCCCTTGAGAGTCAACAGGAAATACAAGAGTCAACACACAGCGTCCAGAGACACACAGGGCATACGAGAAGTAAACATTCTAGTTCGGATGGGGTTGAGTCTTATACATGTATTTAGATTATTTTCATGGCTGCAGGAAAGGATATTTTATTAAGAATACATCTTTCGAAAATATAAATATGGGAATTTCCTTTGTTAGGAACATTAGTGTTCATGCCATCAAGATTTTAAGGAATGTAAATCACAT
>NW_028234405.1:21984411-21991911 GCF_977035675.1 Penaeus japonicus | reverse complement strand
ATATATATATATATATATATATATATATATATATATGCATATATATATTCATATAATATATACATACATATAATATATATATATATATATATTATATATATATATATATATATATTCATATATATATATATATATATATATATATATATATATATATAACTACTTCCGGATTGTCCCAAGAAAAGCATGATAATAGTTTTGAACCGGAAAAGGATTTCTTTTTTTCTGAAACTATCTCTGAATTTTCAACTGCGCACTTTCAGGTATTCATTTTACTTCCGGCGTAGTGAAGAAGCGGACGCGTCAATAGCAAGCAAATTTGAGCAAATAAATTTCGTCTTGATCGCCAGAGCTTCCTCCCTTGGTCAGATAGCATGCCGTATTCGCCAGCCTCAAATATTGCATCATGTGAAATTATTTGCATATTTGCATATGCAAGTATGTTCATTTTTTTATCTTTTCGGTGAGAGCATATCCAAATTTATCTTCATTTATATCTCTTGATATAGTACACTTACCGTACATAACAACATAAGTAAAGCCACGGTGGTAATGCAGTGAATAAAACCTGTAAGACAAATGACGAATGTGGTACGGATAATCAGCGCCAGCCATCCTACGAGCAAATAGCCACGGGACACACGATTAACATAAGCCGTTAGCTCTCCGTTTAGGTTTAA
The DNA here is from genome assembly GCF_977035675.1 of Penaeus japonicus. Taxonomy (NCBI): domain Eukaryota; kingdom Metazoa; phylum Arthropoda; class Malacostraca; order Decapoda; family Penaeidae; genus Penaeus; species Penaeus japonicus. The sequence continues at coordinate 21,991,231 of NW_028234405.1, read as the reverse complement.
TGGCCCGATAAAGGAAAACTGTACTGCGCAAGAGAGAGAAGGAGAGAAAATAGCCCTATCCAAAAACCATAGTATATTATCATGAAAACGCCACTGTAGGACGTGTAGCACCACCACAATATCATGTACAAAATGTGTTACAGGGTTAAACATTCAGGGTTCTTGCCCTTCGACCCTCCCTCCCTCCCTCCCTCCCTCCCTCCCTTCCTCCCCTTCCTGCCTTCCTGCCTAAGTCCCTCCCTCCCGTTCTCTCTCCTCTTTAATTTGCTAAATAAATGCAAAGGGCAAAGTTACCCGAGTGTTAAAAGCTCTAACCCCTAAAATGTGCCTTAATTCACTAAACAATAACTGGCTCCGCTCATCCGGAAAACACGAGCCAAAGGGGAGGAACACGCCGCTCGGGTAAGCGAGAGAGAACATTCCCCTCTTTAATATCATAGGAAGATAACTGACGAAAGGCAACTTTCATTAGGATTCGCCGATAAGAAAGGGGGAGAGGGGGAGAGGGAGAGGGAATAAGGGAGTGGAGGAGAGAGCTAGAGTGAGGGACTGAAGGAGAGAGCTAGAGTGAGGGATTGAAGGAGAGAGCTAGAGTAAAGGACTGAAGGAGAGAGCTAGAGTAAAGGACTGAAGGAGAGAGCTAGAGTGAGGGACTGAAGGAGAGAGCTAGAGTAAAGGACTGAAGGAGAGAGCTAGAGTGAGGGACTGAAGGAGAGAGCTAGAGTAAAGGACTGAAGGAGAGAGCTGAAGTCAGGAAATTAAGAGGGAGAGGAGAAGAAAAAAAGGAAAGGGGAGAGCTACATGTTGTTATAGAAATTGGCATTGGAATAATACAGACAAAACGAATTAGGAAACTTCAAATTACTGAAAAAATATGACGACACGAGGGGTGTGACTAGTGGCGGTCCCAGCAAATAATACGAGAAGATTGGTGTAGAGGCAGAGGGAAAGGGAGAGAAAGAGAAAATATGTAACAACAGGGTAACAACAAATGTAAAAGGTAAAGAAAACAGAGAAAACAGAAGAAAGCAGGCAGCCACAAGGCGCGCAAGGTAACAGCAATGCATTTCGGGTTATGGCTTTGGAAGAGGGAGTGGAGGGGGAGACAGCACAGGACGCTAACATCCCAATTACGTGCACTTGTCAACAGGCCCAACTTATGAGCCAACCATCTGTCACGCTCGCAGCGGGCCGGGCCGGTTGAGAGGGCAAGAGTGTGTTCGTGTGTTTGCGTGGGGAGAGACATGGGTGTGTGTGTGCTGGAGTGTGGGAGTGGCTCGAGTGTGTTTATTATTCTGTGGGGCAGAGAGAGGAGAGGGTGACCATCCGCAAACATGCATGTGAGTGTGGGTGGATGGAAGATGGGGGCGTTTGTGCGTGTGTGGCTGTTTGCGTGTCCTTCATGTATATACGTACACACAAATGCGTACATAGACTCCCTTAAATCAACTAATTCATCATACTATTGCATACATAAACGATTTAACAAGGCTAAAAAAGTAAGAGAAGAAGATGGAAGAAAAGGAAAGATAAAATATAGATAGATAGATTGAGAAACAGAGATAGACAGGGGATGAGATTTCTTTTCTTTCTTTTTTTCATGGAAGAAAGGGAGGGGAAGATGATGAAAAAAAAAACAAACCATAAAGACAGTAAAAGAAAAAAAAAATACCACCAGCAAAATACTGCCTCACTCTCGGCAGACACTTGACGAACGGATCTGAATTTTCCACCCTCCCCCTCCCCCCCCTATTCACCCCAGACCTTTGAGCGACACCTCTGACAGACAGGTAAGTGTGCCACCTGCATAAGCCATGACAGTCGTATATGCGTGGTTGGGAAGGGCGCGTCCTCATGGTGCTTGGACTGACAGGTGCTGGAGATGGTGGTGGTGAGGGTGGGGGGGGGGGTAGTGGGAAAAATCCTAACGAGAAAAAAATATAGCTCAGAAAACGTTCATTCTTATTCAAAGGAATATTGATGAGTCACGTTTTTTATAATCACCCTTACTATCATCATTATCACAACTATTATCATGATGATTGTTATTTCTAATTCCAGAATAATTGTTACCATTGTCATTACTATCATTGGTGTCATCATAACAATAGATATCCTTGTTATTGTTATCATTATGCTAATCTCAATCATTGTAATACTATCATTAGTAGTAGTAGAGTGGTTTTCAATATTATCACAATCCTCATGTTTATCATAATTATTATTTTCATCATTATCATTGTTATTCTCACTATTATCATCATTATCATACTTATCATTATTATTTTCATTATTATCTTCATTAATATCATTCATATCATCATCCTTATTATCATTATTAGAGTACCCTTATTATCATTATTATTATTATCATTATTGTTGTCATTATTCTTATCACCACTACCATTTGTATCATTACTATTATTGTCATTATTATTATTATCAACATTATTTGTATCCTTACCATCATTATGATTTTATCCCTTTTGTCATCATAATCATTATCATCCTCATCACCGCCGTCATCACCATCATCATACCATCACCCCCACCATCACCATCAACCTTATCACCATACCATCACCATGATAGAATAACGATGGCAGTATTATTACCTGCGGCGCGCAACGGCAAAGGGCAAGAAATTGTGGTGTACATTTTTCCTTCATCAATCATCCGCTGTCAGATTTGAAGTTTTTTTTAGAAAGCTGAATCTGGGCTCATTTTGAAAGGGATTGCACTTATTGATAATAATGATTATGGCAATAATGGTATTAATGATAATGATGATAATGATAGTGATGATGATGGTAATGATAATTATGATGATAATAATGATGATACTAAACATAATAATGGGAATAGTATTGATAACATTAATAATGACACTGATGATATTGATGATGATAATGATTATGATAATGATGATTATGACGATAATGCTGATAAACATCGTATAAATAATGATAAACATATTTTCATACAATGGTAGTTGCAAAGTTTTCGCAAAAAATAGCCTCCTTTTGAAGGGGACGGAATACGCTTTATGTTGACATTAGAAAAATCACGTATAGGGAAATAAAGGGAAACTTCAGTGAGTTTAAACTTTGCCGTGTAAATAAACTTACCAAAAAAGTCTAGAATTTGGTGTTATTAGAAAGAGGGAAAAAAATCATTTTTATTAATCCATCTCCAATTGAGTTTTGTTCATAAAGCGGAACACTTTATAGTATTCCTACGCACATCAAACAATATTCTGTATACATAAGCTTACACCAAACAGTAGTTTCTCCTAGAGAGAAAAATTTGTTCTCTTTTTATAGGGAAATAATCACACTTTGTGCTTTAAAAAATGAAATGTAAAAACAACAAGCTAACTCTAGGCGATAAGCAGGAAATTCACATCATATCGAAAGGAAAGTACTACAGCAGATGTAACTTAGATTCTACTTTTGTGAGGTATTGGATTACCTCTGTCTTCTGTATTTTGCTTATCCATGCATCAAGGACTATTTTGATTATGTTATACTCTTGTAGCATACTTACTGTTTGCCGTAGAGATTGGTTTCACTCTAAACTTGACGTACTTAACAAGTATTCCAATAGAAAAGGAAAAAACATATAAAACAACATAGTTCATTGTTAAAACAATACTATAAAATTTTCTTTACACTTGTTCTCAGATAAACAAGCACTGTGATAAAACAAACACTAACAAAGCAAAATCTCAGAAGAGCAGCACCCAGGTAATCAACAGGTAAAACAACCCTGAATACGCGACCGGAAGTACACCCCCCACCCCACCCCCACCCCTCAGCCCGCGCCTGCCGGAGTGCGCTGATGGATCTGGCATCTGCGGGCGAGGCTGGGGCGGCGCCTTCGTCAATCATCATCTCCTTCTTGTTCCGTGGCTGAATGCTGTTGTTTTTTATTGTTGTTGTTGTTTTTATTGTTTTTGTTGCTATTGTTGTTTTATTGTTACTGGTTTAGCTTGATATTTCAGATAACTTGATATACAGTATATTTAGTTTTTTCATATACTAGCCTATTTGTTTTAGTTTTATGCTCACGATCAGAATTGATGCTATCTTGAGGGGCGAGAGATTTTAAAGTGTAATATTCTTCCAAGGTATTTCCATTTTACCTGATTCTGCTAAATCTGAAGTATGAGTGAAGAAATTATTCAAGATCAAAAATATTCGCAAATGCAAATACTGACAAAACAGTTATATCACATAGATCCGTATTACAACAGTGATTAGATTAATAATATCGGCTCGTTAATCAAATAACATAGATATAAGAAAACGCATTATCTTAGTTAACAATAGCCACACAATTTGCTATCACACAGAGGGTAAAAGTTTAACTAAAAAAATGAGAAATCATTAACGTTCATCATCAAGAAATGCATGATACAGGTTCGACACAATGGACATTTTCTCTTCATTCTTCTCTTTCTGTTTCTATATCTTCTGCGCGAGTTTTGGTAACGTGAAGTTTTACACCTGATGAGCTAAACCAGTTGTCTTTTTCCTCACGCGTCTCTGCCTTCGTGTAATCTGTGTGCCTATAAGCTGTGATGTTCATGATCAAACTAAATGCATTTTTATTATTTATGTAATCTGTAGTTTCACTCGTAAGCACCGTTCCTGCCTTCGTCCATGCTGAGAGTGCCACGTCTGAGGCAAGCCAGAGCGCCCTACTGGAGAGGCATATTTAAATTAAGAGAACATTAACTAAAGTAAAAGAGAGGAAACCGCTAATCTCCGGAGCGCGAAATACTTGCCACGACGCAAGCGCCCCCACGCTGTCAATCGCCGCGCGCCGCGTTGACGAGCGCCCGGACGGGAAGTCACTCGGGCGGCGCTCGGGCGGAAAAATCGGCGACCGTCACTTCGTCCCTGGAAGAGTGTAAATAGCTCCAGCATGTGACGACGTCTTTAATTACCAGCGTCAAAAATGGTGACACGCCATGATGAACTAAAAGCTAATTAATACAAAACTCATTAAGGGAAGGATAAATTGGCTGGCGATGCAATTTGTCTGGCTCGCAGCCCCTTCCTCTGCCCCGCCCTGCCCCGCCCGGCCCCGCCTCATTCCCCTTCCCCGCCTCATTCCCCTTCCCCGCCGCGGCTCAGCCTCCTTCACCCCATCATCTTTATCATCACCATTATCAAAATCATCCTCATCACCATTACAATCATCATCACCATCACAATGCTCATCATCATCACCATTACCTTTTCCCTCCCTTTTCCCTCCTTTTCTCCTCAATCTTCTGCTTTTATTGCTCCTCCATCTCCTTCCCCTTCTCCTTCCTTACTTTAGTCCTCCTCCTCTTCCTCTTCCTACTCCTCTTCCTTCTCAACTTACCCTTCCCCTTTTTCTTCCTCCTCCTTTTTTTCTTCTTGCTCTCACTGCTCCTCCTCCTCCCCCTCCCTTCCTCCTCCCTCTCCCTCCCTTCCTCCTCCCTCTTCCTCCCTTCCTTCTTCCTCTCCCTCGCTCTCCCTCCCTTCTTCCTCCTTCTCCCACCTTTACTTCCTTCCTCCTCCTTCCTCCTCCCTCCCCCTCCCTTCTCCCTCTTTCTCCCACCTTTCCTTCCTTCCTTCCCCTTCTCCTTCCCTCCCTCCTCCTTTTCCCTCCCTTCCTCCTCCCTCCCCATCCCTCCCTCCTCCTCTCCTTCCCTTCCTCCTCCTATCTCTCCCTACTTTCCTCCTCCTTCTCCATCCCTCCCTCCTCCTCTCCATCCCTCCCTTCTCTCCACCTTCCTTTCCTCCTCCTCCCTCCTCCTCCCTTCCCTCCTCCCTCTCCTCGTCCTTGCCCTCCTATTATTCCACCGCCCCCTCCAAGCCCCCTCCTCCACAAACCCCCTTCCCCCCCCCCCCCTGTTCCTCTGTATCCCTGGGAACTTCCCTTCCTTCGATGTCGGAGTTTGTGACGAAAATTTTTCCTTGTTCATTGTGGCGGTAAATTGAGGCAGGAGAGGAACGCCGTCTTATTCTGGACGAAGAAAATGCGTCAGGGTGTGAAATACATGCATACACACACACACACACACACACACACACACACACACACACACACACACACACACACACACACACACACACACACACACACACACACACACACACACACACACACACACACACACACACACACACACACACACACACACACACACACACACACACACACACACACACACACACACACACACACACACACACACACACACACACACACACACACACACACACACACACACACACACACACACACACACACACACACACACACACACACACACACACACACACACACACACACACACACACACACACACACACACACACACACACACACACACACACACACACACACACACACACACACACACACACACACACACACACACACACACACACACACACACACACACACACACACACACACACACACACACACACACACACACACACACACACACACACACACACACACACACACACACACACACACACACACACACACACACACACACACACACACACACACACACACACACACACACACACACACACACACACACACACACACACACACACACACACACACACACACACACACACACACACACACACACACACACACACACACACACACACACACACACACACACACACACACACACACACACACACACACACACACACACACACACACACACACACACACACACACACACACACACACACACACACACACACACACACACACACACACACACACACACACACACACACACACACACACA
>NW_028234405.1:21926911-21929411 GCF_977035675.1 Penaeus japonicus | reverse complement strand
TATGATCAGTTAAAAATAAATGATCATAAACATTTACCTTTCATAATACTGCTGCAGTATTGAAGGTATGATTTTAACAAAAACTCTTTGTAAAAGAATAATGAAATGAATTGCTAAATGACAGTGTGGGGCTTAATTTGCATCGTTACTATTTTCAGTTTCATTATCATCATTATCACCCTCATTTTTATTACTATTGTTATCATCGTTTAATGTTGTTTCTCTTTTTTTTCTTTTTTTTTACTGATCATGATTTATCATTATTAGCATCAGTAATATTATTGCTATTGTTATTACTATCTTTATTAAAGATATTATTTTTATTATCAATATTATAATTCTATTATGATTCTCCTTATTATCCTTATTATTATTATTACTTTATTGCCTTTATTATCATTATTATCATCACCGCCATCATTAGCATTAGCATTATATTCATTATTATCATTATTAATATCATCATTGTCATTGTTATCATTATTATCATTAGTATTATTATCATCATTATCATTCCCATTGCTATTAACATAATAAATACATATTATTACTATCATCATTATCATCATCACTATTATCATTGCTATTGTTATTATTATTATCATCAATATTATCATTATTATCATCATCATTATCATTATCATTATTATTGTTATTGTTGCTCTTGCTGTTGTTTAGCATTATTATTATCATAATCATTATTACAATCATCAATATCCTCATTATTACAATTAATAATTATTATATTACTGTTAACAATAAAGATAACAATGCTAATGCTAATATTATTATGATCATCATTAATATTATGAAAATTATCATTATTGTCATTATCATTATTACTTTTACCATTATCATTATTATCATCATTATTGCTGTGATTATGATTATCATTATCACAATTGTTATTATCACTATCATTACCATCATCACTATCATCATCATTACCATTACCATAATCATAATCATCATCATTATCATTACGATCATCATCATCATTTTAGATTTAGATTCTAAAGCAACATGGTACTTACGGCTTCTATTTTATAATAACAGATAATAATCATCCACCCAAGCATCCACCCAGTCATCCACCCAACCAGCCAATCATCCACCCAACCACCCAATCATCCACCCAACCACCCACTCATCCACCCAGTCATCCACCCAACCAGCCAATCATCCACCCAACCACCCAATCATCCACCCAACCACCCACTCATCCACCCAGTCATCCACCCAACCAGCCAATCATCCACCCAAGCATCCACCCAAGCATCCACCCAAGCATCCACCCAAGCATCCACCCAAGCATCCACCCAAGCATCCACCCAAGCATCCACCCAAGCATCCACCCAAGCATCCACCCAAGCATCCACCCAAGCATCCACCCAAGCATCCACCCAAGCATCCACCCAAGCATCCACCCAAGCATCCACCAAGCCTCCCGCCAAGCATCCACCCAAGCATCCACCCAAGCATCCACCCAAGCATCCACCCAAGCATCCACCCAAGCATCCACCCATGCATCCACCCAATCATCCACCCAAGCATCCACCCAAGCATCCACCCAAGCATCCACCCAAGCATCCACCCAAGCATCCACCCAAGCATCCACCCAAGCATCCACCCATGCATCCACCCAAGCATCCACCCAAGCATCCACCCAATCATCCACCCAAGCATCCACCCAATCATCCACCCAAGCATCCACCCAAGCATCCACCCAAGCATCCACCCAAGCATCCACCCAAGCATCCACCCAAGCATCCACCCAAGCATCCACCCAAGCATCCACCCAAGCATCCACCCAAGCATCCACCCAAGCATCCACCCAAGCATCCACCCAAGCATCCACCCAAGCATCCACCCAAGCTCCCCTCCAAGCATCCACCCAAGCATCCACCCAAGCATCCACCCAAGCATCCACCCAAGCATCCACCCAAGCATCCACCCAGCATCCACCCAAGCATCCACCCAAGCATCCACCCAAGCATCCACCCAAGCATCCACCCAAGCATCCACCCAAGCATCCACCCAAGCATCCACCCAAGCATCCACCCATGCATCCACCCAAGCATCCACCCAAGCATCCACCCAAGCATCCACCCAAGCATCCACCCAAGCATCCACCCAAGCATCCACCCAAGCATCCACCCAAGCATCCACCCAAGCATCCATCCATCCACCCAAGCATCCACCCAAGCATCCACCCAAGCATCCACCCAAGCATCCACCCAAGCATCCACCCAAGCATCCACCCAAGCATCCACCCAAGCATCCACCCAAGCATCCACCCAAGCATCCACCCAAGCATCCACCCATGCATCCACCCAAGCATCCACCCAAGCATCCACCCAAGCATCCACCCAAGCATCCACCCAAGCATCCACCCAAGCATCCACCCAAGCATCCACCCAAGCATCCACCCAAGCATCCACCCATGCATCCACCCAAGCATCCACCCATGCATCCACCCAAGCATCCACCCAAGCATCCA
>NW_028234405.1:21891911-21896911 GCF_977035675.1 Penaeus japonicus | reverse complement strand
GAGCACCACGGCGCCGCTTGGTACTCTTCACACGGCTACCTACTGTCTCTATCTGCACTGTCACAAAGAGGCGAGAATCGGCTGTTCTCTGCAAGGAAAACGACTAGCTTCACCCCGGTCCGATGGCTGAAGAGGAAACCCATGGATCCTGTGTACTCTCTACTTCAAGTCAAGATGATGACCAGCATTGATCGTTTCTACCGACACTCCGCCTCTCTGTCCCGGCGCAAGGCCAGGCTGACAATATCTCACAATGCTGCTGACTCAGCCATGGCTTACCTGTCTGCTGTGCGATTATTTACAACGCAAACAACTGCTCTCAACTACCAACGCTTCTGCGACAAAAATTAACACTGTCCTATCCTACTCTCCATCAGCCATGCAGTTGCTGTCCTTTACGGTCCACTTATGCGCATCCCCGCATCCAATCCCTCATACCTTTGGCTATCCGTGAGGAACGGCATCGTCAAAAACCCACATTCCCTCATGCTGCAGTGTCCTTATGGATCACGAATTCATGTGTTTACCCGCATACACAACACTCTCATCATTCTCATATCACTCTCTCTCTCTCCTCGTCGTCTCATAATTCATCAATCTCCTATAAGTTCGTTAATCTTAGTCCAAAAATGTCGAATCTCGCAGAATCTCTTCTATAATGCTTTCTAGATTCTCTCTCGGCATCTTTCTATCTCTCTATCAATCTTTTCATCAATATTTCTCCTATCCCTATCCTGCTCAGTTACCGTCACCCCCTACTCCCTACTCCCTAGTCTTCCTCCCAAGAATCCCTAGTCCCTCCCCTAGATACCCTACACATCTCTTACAATCCCCCTCCCCTAACCCTTAACATCCCTCCTCTCAACACTTTCCTTGCCTCATCTACGACTTCCACAAATCACATGCTGTCTGTTCTATTCTTTTTATGTGTTCACTATCTTCACTTGATTTCTGCTTCGTTAACCCCCCCCCCCTGCTACACCTGCTTCCTAATACAGCTATAGCACCCCCTTCCTCCCATTCTCGGCCTGCACCCGCCACCAAATCAGGACACGCGGGAAATCACAGCAGATTGGAAATCCCAATTCTATAATATTATTTGTATCAATATTTAGCGCTTTTCCCTTTTCCTTACTTCTGCATAGCATTTTCATCTTAGCTTGTTTGCCCGACATCCTTAACACCCCACGCAGACTACCTCTTTTTCCTCTTCAACCTGAACTTTAGTCAATGAGATCGAAAATGCCAGATTATAATGAAATACATCGACTATATGATACTTTATAACTACGCGAAATAAAACACCCTTTACGCTCACGCGGCGTTGCTAGGCTAGAGGGCTATTTGGGATTGCCAGTAAATCGAACAAGCCGCTCCGTCCTGCGTTCCTCTCTTTCTCATATGTATATAAATACACACACACACACATGTGTGCGTGTGTGTGTGTGTGCATAAAGGTATACAGGAGACAACGCGAAAGATGTAATTAACGCCTTTCAATTATCCAGTCATCAGAATTACACGCTTAATCAAGCTTACAATAATATACATATAGTACATGATAGCTGACGAATCGACTGATACTCGTGACCTGTCGCTCGTTATCCGCATAAAGGACACTGCATCTATAATTTGATAATTTGAAGCTGCCCGACGCGGTCCTCATGTTCTCCTGTGTCGCGATGGATGCAGCTAGTCTTGTATCAATTGTTACACATTTGCATATGCTCGGTAGAAGTCACCGCTATACAGTTCTACGTGAACAAAACCAAGTTAGATATTGATAACCGACAAAATAAATAAGCCACATGGCGTTGGAGGATCTGTGGCGACGGAGGTCAACTCGATGCTCGTCGATTTTGGTGCTGAAGCTACGTCTTATTTTACCATAATATACTATATACACACACACATATATATAATATATATATAATTAATATATATCATATATAAATTATATATATATATATATAATATATAATAAATAAATATATATAAATATTATATAGAAATATATATTTATATATATAAATAGTATATATAGAAGTATAGGTATATAATATATATAAAGTATATATAATAAGTATAATATATATATAAAAATATATTATAATATTTATAATATTATGAAATATTAATAATAATAATACGCTATATATATATAATATACATATATATACATATATATTATAATATATATATTATATATATATATTAATATAGATTGTGTGTGTGTGTGGGTTGTGTGTGAATGTGTGTGTGTGTGTGTGTGTAGTGTTGTGGTGCTTGTAGTTAGTGTATGTAAATATATATATGATATATAATATGATATAATATAATAATATATATTAATATATATGTTGTGTTAGTGTGTGTGGTGTGTATGTATTTGTGTGTGGGTGTGATTTGTGTATATATATATATATATATATATATATAGACTAGTATAATGCATATATATAATATATAGTATATATAATATATATTATATATCTACTAGTATAGCTTAATATACGATATATTAGTTATATATAATGATATTATAGATATATATATATATAAGTATTACATATATTACATATATAAAATAAATATATAGATATAATATATATATAATATATAAGATATATAGATATGCATATATATATAATATATATATATATACTTATATATATATATATATTATACAAGAGTATAATATATACATATATATAAGCCCAAGAACAGCAGTAATCTCGAGGAAGAACATTCACACCAGACCGAATGGAAGTAAGTCAAAGTAACGTGACCGAAGAGGTACATTGGTCTCATGAAACATACATAAATATCCCATAGATGATACAGAGAATACTGCAATAAACCACAATAAATTCCGTCTGCAACAATAATACAGATGCAAGTATAGAATTTCAGTTGAATTACAGTAAGATTTTACAATCATAAAAATAAGATGTAATATCAAATAGTTAATTAGCATTGCACATATAACACTTCACCATTGAGTAAGTCGGGTGAATAGCAGTCAAAAAGCATTTTCCTAGATACAGTATTTTGTGTTAGTCATTTTTATAATGCTTTATGATGTAGGATTACAGAAAAAATACTAATTTTCCTGTACAATTTCATGAAAACATTAACTTTTCTGCCACATTAAATTATTTCGGCACGAAAGCTACATTGGCCAATGTAGCCCGATGCATAGTTCAGTTTCCCCCATTAATTTTAGATGATAAATAAAAACTCTTACTGAATCCTCCAAACCTTAAATATTGCTTGCTTATGATAGGGCAATATTGCACCATTCTCGGAGGATTGCGTTTAAATGCATTAGACTGATAGAGTTTAAGGCTTTCGATCACCAATAGTATCGGAGTGATATTTTCCCTGCAGATGCCAGGGAAGTAAATCTAACTTTAGGCAACCACTTTATACCGATTCAAAAATCGGCAAATTCCTTGGCCAAAATCCTTATAATTGAAGCTGTCACTTATTGACTGTCTGACTCAGCAGATTTGCGCTAAACATAATGACTATATTTGTCCAAGATTACTCTTTGAAACATCAATAGGTGAGGTACTTATAGCTCCTTATATATGTTAATGCTATAGTAAGCCACCTGTAAGACGAACAAAATCAGAGATATGAGCTCCAACTGTGTAGGATCAGCATACAGCGTATGATCAGGAGTCGTATTGAGCTGGTACCCTACATCTGCAACAAGTATTAGACCTTTGTAGATCATACTCAATTTTGTTGTCAAAGAAATTGATTCTAAGGCAAGGCCCCCATGTCTGAAGTTAAACGCTAATAGCTAAATGAGAATATTGGGCATCTAGTAAAATCTCCGTTAGATTCTCAAGAGTAATCGCCAAAGATTCAGGATGGATATTCCGGAATTATTTTTTTGTCATCTCTAGAAGGCTGATCCATAGAAAGTCATTTCTAGAATAAAATAGCTAAAATATAAATTAAATACAATGCTATCAAAAAATATAAAAAAGCAAACCATATAAATGAGGTATTAACATAAGGAAGGGCCTTGGGCCATATATATATCTTTTCAGTTCGAATAAATGCCTCAATTGGGTAATTTGTGGTATTTGGTGAGATATAGCGAGAGATATTGAGATCTTTAGTGAAACAGTTTTTTTTTTATTTTTGCAACAGAGTGGATGTCACGATGGTTAGAAATTGGGGCTTAAACTGCCTCTTTGTTATGATTTTTACGACCCAGATACTTTGTAACACAGTCACCATTGGGGAAGACCCTTTCTTTGATCACTAATGTATAGTGATATCCTTAATAACTATCATTCTATGAGACCGGAACTCTTTGTGAATATTTTAGCTAACCCTGACTTTGTTTATATCAATTTTATATTATTGTTACTATTTGAGATCATTTTAAGACAAGAAATAAAGCTTATATGCACTCCCGAACCTATTGTGATCTCATTCTTTACACTCCTTTTTTTGCGTCTTTTTATAGGCCTGAAATTTATTGTAACCCCAATCATTTTGTGACCTGTTTGCAGCTTTTAAACAACGCTGACCTTTTAATTACAAGACTTTTTTTAGTAACTTTAACATCTGTTGTACCGTAGACCTTTTGCAACCGACCTTCTACTGACCTTGAACTTTTATTGCGACCTCAACGTCAGAGTAACCGGTCTTTGCATCCCTGACGTTTTTGTGACATTTTCATTACCCTTCATGATCTTTTGGTGATCATAAGCATTAGAGCCACACTGAAATTCCAAATGCATTAATATTTTTGTAACCTATATATATTTTTCTGACCCTTCGGCTATGATTGATTGATTCCTAAAGGAGAAAAAGAAGTACGCAGACCATTTCTTGACCTGTGCCGCTTCGCGCTGTCGTTAACAAGACAAATACACTAACAACAACCCAAGTTTAGACGGGTCTTTTCAGACTTTTCTAGAATAGTAATAAAACTAGTTATCATGGCTAATGACCAGCGACAAAATAATGTTTTC
>NW_028234405.1:21856911-21861911 GCF_977035675.1 Penaeus japonicus | reverse complement strand
GTGTAATCTGAAACTGGTTGAGGACTGTGTGGCAAGTCAACCTCGAATGGTTGTTAGTAGGATGACTCTATCAAGCTCAAAACAAGACTAAAGGGTGGAAGCTGAAGAAAGAAGAATGTAGAATGAACTTCAGAGAGGAAGTAATGGAAGAGGTGAAAGCACTGAGAGACGGTGAGGAACTACCAGATGACTGAGAAACAACTGCAAAAATTGCAAGGGAGCCTGGAAGCAGGGTGCTAGGGGTCTCTAGGTAAAGGGAAAGATGACAGGGAAACTTGGTGGTGGAATGAAAAGGTACAATAATGGGTTAAGATAAAAAGTGGTATATACAGAGAGACATAGAATTTAGAGAGAGGAGGCACTAAGATAAAAGGGAAGTGGCAAGGGCAAAGCTGAAGCACAATACGAATTGTATGAAAGGTACAATAAAAAAAAAGTGAAAAAAAATTATACCGTCGGCGAAAGATATACAGCATGCACAGGTTATATAGGATGCAAATGGCAATATTCTGTCTGAGGAGGCAAGTATGCCTAGAAGGTGGAAAAAATATTTTAGAGATGATGATTGTGGCGAATGCAAGAGAGGAAAGAATGGACGAAATTCCAAGGGTGTATAGGGAGCTGCATGCAGGAAGTGAAGCTGAAGTAAGGAATTCTATGAAGAGGAAGAATAAAGGAAAGGCAGTGGGTCCAGATGATATTCCAGTGGAGGTGTGGAGATGCTTAGGGGTTGTAGCAGTGATAAACCTAACAAGGCTGTTTACCAGAATCTTGGAGGGGAAAGAATCCTTGAAGAGTGGAAAAGGAGTATTCTGGTGTCCATTTCCATGAATAGGGGAGATGCGCACAAATTACCGTGGAATAAAGCTGTTAAGTCATAGTCTGAAAATCTGGAAATAAGTGGTAGAAGGTAGGCTAAGGAGACAAGTAACAATCAATGGACAGTAGTATGGATTCATGCCAGGTGAGAGTACATCAGATGCTCTATATGTTTTACGAATGTTGATAGAATAGTATAGGGATGACCAGAAAGAGTTGCGCTGTGTATCTGTGGACCTAGAGAAGGCGTATGATAAGGTGTCAAATTATGAATAGTGGTATGACATGAGGAACTCTGGAGTAAATGAGAATTACATGAGTGTAGTGCAGAATATGTATGAGATCAGTCTAACAGCAGTGAGGTGTACGGTCGGAACAATGGAGTGGTTTAGGGATTGGGTCTAAGCTCATTCCTGTTTGAAATACTTATGGAAAGAATAACTAATTTTGCTAGTCAAGCGTCTCCATGATCTAGGTAGATGACGGTAGGTGAAGGCGACGGTAGAGCGATGGGGAAGTTAGGAAAAGAATACAATCCGGGTGGAATGGCTGGAGAAGAGTGACGGGACTGTGACAGTAAGACCAGCCATGCTGTATGGATTGGAGACAGTAGCCTGTCTAACCAAGAAGCAAAAAGACAGAAATAGAGGTACCAGAGATGAGGATGTTAAGGTTCTCACTGGATGATATATAACGAGGAAATAAAATAATAGATATAAGTATATAAAGGAATAGTACATGTAGGACAGTTTAGAAAAAAAAGCAAGAGAAGTGAGGTTAAAGTAGTTCGGTCATGTGACGAGGAGGGACGAGGAACATGTCGGGAAGAGGCTGCCAGGTATGGAACCATCGGAGAGAAGAAAGAGAGGAAGGCCTAAGAGGAGATTCATGGATGCAGTGAGAGAAGATATGAGAGCAGCTGGTCTGACAGGAGAGGATGTAGAGGATAGATGAAGATGGAGACAGATGATCCGCCCTGGTGACCTCTAAAATGGGAGAAGCTGAAAGAATAAGAATATCTCTCTCTCTCTCTCTCTCTCTCTCTCTCTCTCTCTATATATATATATATATATATATATATATATATATATATATATATATATATATATATATATATATATGTGTGTGTGTGTGTGTGTGTGTGTGTATATATATACATATATATATATATGAATATATATATATATATATATATATATATATATATATATATATATATATATATATATATATATATATATATATATATGCACACACACACATATATGATGAAATAATGATGAAAATTAAAACAATGATGAGAATTACGATATCGATGATATCAATGATGATTGATATATTGGTAATGATAATGATAATAGCACTGATAATTATGAAAGTAATGCTAAATTATCATGATAATGTAGATAATAATAACATCAACAAAATAACAGCAGCAATCTAAGTCTAGAAATTTGAAAGAGGAAAAGAAAGAACTTACACAATCATATTGCTGCCTTGCTTTTTTAAACAATATAATCCTTTTGCATGAAAGGCCGCCCGGCCCTCCAGGCGATCGAAAATATTTCAAATTTCAAAAATGATATAATCAGTTCTTATATTTCAATATCATGGAGTCCCTGGTGCTGTTGCCCCGAAGGATAAGTCAGAGGTCACAGACGTAGCGCAGATTCGCCCGTTTTCCCAGGAAAATTTAAAGTAATATATTTCCAGGACTTGCGCCCCTGAGTGCAGCGAGGAGGAGCTCCAGGAAGTTCTGAAGGTCCTGCGACTCACTGATATTGTAATGCCAGGGGCGGCGAACTCCGGCCGGCGACGCTGGGTTTTGCCTCTTTTTCCGTTCAAGGCCTTGAAGTGTGGGTGTGGGTGTGGATGTGTGTCTAAGTGTGTGTTTGTATGTTGTTGTGTGTAGATGTATCTGTGTGTGTGGCTGTGCATTATTGTGTATATATTTGTGTGTGTGTGTGTATGCGTGTGTGCGTGTGTGTGAATTAATCAGTGTGAATAGTTGGGCGTGTGTTCGTTAACGGGAGAAGTTTCGTGCATATGTGTACACCTGTGTGCGTGAAGGCATATTTACATAGTACACTTATCCCCTCTTCTTCCGGCCTGTTGCCTGCTCTGGGAAATCCATGGTGGGCTTTTGGCCTCTCCCGTTTCAAGGACCATCTTTCTTTCCCAGGAATTTCCCACTTACTTTTAGAATATCGGTTCTCCTCGATTATAGAAGGAATCTTATCCCTTCCCTTCCTCTTCCTCCTCTTCCTTCTCCTCCTCCTCCACCTCCCTCCTTCTCTGCCTCCTTCCTCCTCTGCCTCCTTCCTTCTCTGTCGCCTTGCTTCTCCGCCTCCCTTCTCCTCTTCTTCCTCCCTCCTCTTCCGCCTCCTTCCTCGTCCGCCTCCCTCCTTCACCCTCTTCCTCCTCCTCCGCCTCCCTCCTTCTCCCTCTCCCTCCTCCTCCGCCTCCCTCTTCCTACATCTCCCTCCTTCTCCCTCTCCCTCCTTCTCCGTCTCCCTCCTTCTCCCTCTCCCTCCTTCTCCGCCTCCCTCTTCCTCCGCCTTCCTCCTTCTCCCTCTCCCTCCTTCTCCCTCTCCTTCCTTCTCTGTCTCCCTCCTTCTCCCTCTCCCTCCTCCTCCGCCTCCCTCTTCCTCCACCTCCCTCCTCCTCCGCCTCCCTCCTTCTCCCTCTCCTTCCTTCTCTGTCTCCCTCCTTCTCCCTCTCCCTCCTCCTCCGCCTCCCTTCTTCTCCCTCTCCCTCCTTCGTCTCCTTCCTTCTCCCTCTTCCTTCTCCTCCGCCTCCCTCCTTCTCCCTCTCCCTCCTTCTCCTTCTCCCTCTCCCTCCTCCTCTGCCTCCCTCTTCCTCCGCCTTCCTCCTCCTCCCTCTCCCTCCTTCTCCCTCTCCTTCCTTCTCTGTCTCCCTCCTTCTCCCTCTCCCTCCTCCTCCGCCTCCCTCTTCCTCCACCTCCCTCCTCCTCCGCCTCCCTCCTTCTCCCTCTTCCTCCTCCTCCTTCTCCCTCCTTCTCCCTCTCTCTCCTTCTCCGTCTTCCTCCTTCTTCCTCTCCCTCCTCCTACGTCTCCCTCCTTTTCCCTCTCCCTCCTTCTCCGTCTCCCTCTTTCTCCCTCTCCCTCCTCCTCCGCCTCCCTCCTCCTTCTTCCCCTTCCTCCCTCTCACAATTCTTATTTTGATCACTCTTTTTAAATTTCTTGTTATCATCATTCTTATAATTCTGTATAAGTAGTAGTAGAATGGTAGAAGTTTCAATATCATTTTTGCTATTACTATCATACATAATTTTCTACTTTCTATAGGTTACGCTTACCGATTTATATATTTTTTTTTAAATTCATCATTATTTCTTCATCTTTGTGTGTCTCTTTCGTTCATTCTCGCTTTCCATTATCTTTCCCACTTTTCTTTTCTTCTTTTTTCTTCCAGTTCTTCTCTTCTCTTGACCTCCTCTCTCCTCTCTTCCACCTCCCCCTTCACCCTCCTCCCTCCGCCTGCCCTTGGCGCCCGTATCCACCTGTTCCCTCTATCAGTCACCCCCAATAAACTTGCTGTCATCATTCCTCTGCCGCTCATCACCCTCGTGGTAACCCTCACATTCCATCACGGCCCGTCATCACCACCATCATGATCCGTCACCACAGCCGTCATCACCAGCATCATAACCCTGCAGGCTTCGTGACCCGCCGTCACAAATCATCACTGGGCTCGCGACAGTTGAGTGGAGCGAAAGCGATCCCTCTGCCAGGGTTTTGTCAACGTTTGTTTGTGTTGCTCGCAAGGGATCGCATTTCGGTCCACGAGGCTCTGGGGTAATTGACTGCTGTGATCATATGAGCATTTTTATAGATAAATATATATATATGTATATATATACATATATATATATATATATATATATATATATATATAATAACTTTATATATATATATATATATATATATATATATATATATATATATATGTTATGTATATGTATATATATATAATATATATATATATATATTAATATATATATATATATCATATATATAATATATATGTACATACATACATACTACATATATATATATAAATATACATATATATATATATATAATATATATATATATATATATATAAAATAAAAATTATATGTATATTATATATATATCTAAGATATATATATATATATA
>NW_028234405.1:21836911-21851911 GCF_977035675.1 Penaeus japonicus | reverse complement strand
TACACACACTCACACACCCCCCCCCCACCCCCCCCCCCCCCACCCCCCCCCCCCCCCCCCCCCCCCCACACACTTCACACAACACGACACCCACTCACACCACACACCCACTACACACACACACAACACCATACACAACACAACAGACACCCACCCACACAGACATACATGACTTACATACATACAATTTAAAACATACATTCGCCATACCATTACATACACACACCCACCCACACACACGACACACACACACACACACACCCACGACGACACACACACACACACACACATTCCTTACACCACACACACACCCCTAATGTCCATGCTTGACCCACACACGAGCCGGACAACCTCCAGCCACGGCCACGCCCGCCTCCAACAACCCCGCCCCTCGCGACACCCGCCGGCTCCCCCGTTCCGAAAACTTGAGACGCAGGAGGCTCCACAGTGACACGCACGCCCAATACCAGCATATCAAAGCTGCGCATAATCCCCCCAAGCAGCGGCCATGAAATAGTAGGCTCTTCCTTGACTAGTATGGTCGCACCTCTATCAAGCCTCCCGGGATATCGACCAGCAAACCATGAAAAACACGAAAGTGACCAATATCCCTACAAGCCGCGACGCAGCAGCTTGAAGAATACATTCAATATGGACTTAACAGATTATCGATGGAAAGCGAGAGAGGAGAGCGAGAGCAGACGAGAGCGAGTAGAGAGAGAGCTCGAGACCGTCTCAATGGAACAACACAACTCGACGACGCTCGCGAGCGACTAGAGCTCGCGGAGCGAGCGGATCGCGTCGCGAGAGAGCAGAGAGATGAGATAGAGAGAGCGAGAGAGAGATCGGAGAGCTCTCGTCGACTGAGGAGCGAGCGAGATGAGGCGGAACCTCTCGAGCTTAGCGCGACTCTGAGAGCTCGCTTCTCGCTCTCTCTCGTCTCGCTCGTCTCGATCGCGTCTCGCGCGCTCTCGTCTCTCTCCCTGCCTCCGGCGCGCGGCTGCTTGTAAGTGTGGGTCTCGCTGTTTCGTGCGCTTACTCCCCCAGTCATCCATCCGCGCCTCTCCCAAACAGCGCCCATCCCACCACACCACCAACCCACCCACAACTACCCCACACGACCCACCCAGACCAAGGCAACATAAAATCGACCAAACCTTCCCTCCACACCAAGGCCACTCCAACAAACCCCCGCCTATATAATAATCCATCATCCAGCAACACTGCCACACACTATCCACTCCCTAGGCCATTCCGTCACCAAAATCTACTACCTCAACTCAACTCAGGGTCCTTACACAATTGCACGCCGGATCACAGCCATGACACATTACCGGGCACATGTCGCCATCCAGCCACCCCATTCCATGAGTCATCAATCCATATCATATACCTCTAAGCAATCCCAAATATATTCCATATAAGTCATTTGAGCGGTGTGTGTTGAATTGTGTGTTTGTGATTGTGTGTGTTGGATTGTGTGTGTGTGATGTGTTGATGTGTGTGATGTGTGGGTGTGTGTGGATGTTAGAGTGTGAATGTGTGTATCGTGTTTGAGTGTGTATGTTGTGAGATAGTGTGTGTGAGGAGTGAGAGTGTGAGGAGGTGTGTGATGAGTGCATTCTGTTAACGTTTACCACCAATTACCACCCACTCCTATTTTTGCAAAACCCTCGTACCTTTGTTTCGTTTTTTTTTCGTTTTTTTTTCCCTTTTTTATAACATTCAATCTCCTCACTGAACACCATTCCTTCCCGCTGCAGAGAGCTGCTTTGTTTGCGTGAATATTTTACTGCGAGAGAACGTGCGACGTTCGAAAAAAAACACTAGTTTCTTTGTTTTTTTATTATTTTTTTAATTTCTTTTCAGTGCAAGCAAACCATTAAGTTTCTCCTCTCCGCCCTTCTGAAACCACATCCTCACAGGGGCTGTACAGATTTTTTCCTTCACCTCGCTCTTCCTCTCTCCTCTCTTCCCTCTCCCTCTCTCTAACACTCTCTCGTTCATTTTTTTCTCTCACTCTTCTTCTCTCACCCCTCGCTCTCTCTCTCTCTCTCTCTCCCCTCTCCCCCTCCTTCTCTTTCTCTCTCCTCTCTTTCTCTCTCTCTCTCTCTGGGGCGTGCTCTCCTTTTCTTCTCGTTCCTCCTCCTCTCTCAATCTCCTCTCCTCTCCCCTCTCCCCTAACCTCTCCTCCCCTCTCCTTTCCTCACTCGTCTCTCCTCTCCCTCTCTCCTCTCTCTCTCCCCCTCCCTCCTCCTTTCTCTTCTTCTCCCCTCCCTCCCTCTCTCCCCCTCTCTCCGTTTTCTCCCTCCTCTCAACTCTTCCCCTCCCCCTTCCCTTTTTCCTCTCCTCTCTCCTCTCTTTTCCCCTCTCTCTCTCTCCTCAACCTTCCTCCTCTCCCCTTCCTCCTCCTCTCTCGCTTCTCTCTCTCTCTCCTCCCCTCTCCTTCCCCTCCTCTCTCTCTCTCCTCTCTCTCTCCCTCTCTCTCTTTTTCCTCTCTCTCTCCTCTCTTATCTCTTCCTCTCTCTCCCTCTCTCTCTCTTCAAATCGGCTCTCTCTCTCCGTCTCCCATCTCTCTCTCTCTTCTCTCCTCCCTCTTCCCTCCCCCTCTCTCTCGCTCTCTTCCTCTCTCCCTCTCCTCCTTCTCCTCTCATCCCTCTCTCTCTCTTCTCTCCTCCTTCCCTTCTCTCCTCCCATTCCCTCTCCTCCCCTACTCTCTTCCACTTTTCTTTCCCTCTCTCCTCTCTCATCCCCTTTTCCTCTCTTCTCATCCTTTCTCTTCCCCCTCTCTCTCTCCCCCTCCCCCCTCTCTTCTCCCCCTCTCTCCCTCACTCGCCTCCTTCCTCTCTTCTCCATCCTCTCTTCTTCTCCTTTCTCTTCTTCTCTCTCCTCTCCCTCTCCATCTCATCTCTTTTCTCTCTCTCTCTCTCTGTCTCCCCTCTCTCTCCTCCTCTCTCTTCTTTTCCTCGCTCTCTCATCGTCGCTCTCTCTCTCTCATCTCTCTCCCCCTCCCATCTCTCTCTCTCTCTCTCCCCTCCCCTCTCCCGGGGGGGCCTCCCTCTTCCCTCTTTCCTCTCTCTCCTCTCTCTCCTCTCTCTCTTCCCTATCTCTCACTCTCTCAATCTCGTCTTTCTTCTCTCTCCTCCTCTCTATCCGTCTTCTCCCCTCCTCGCTCTCTCTTCCTCTCGTCTCTCTCCTCTCTCTCTCTCCTCACTTCTCTCTCTCCTCCTCTCTCCTCTCTCTCTCTCTCCTCTCTCCTCTCCACCCTCTCTCTCCTCTCTCCCCCTCTCTCTCTCTCTTCTCTCGTATCCTTCTCTTCTCCTTTCTCCTCATCTCCTCTCTCACCTCTCGTCTCCTCTTCCTCTCTCTCTCCTCCTCTCTCCTCCTCCTCTATCCTCTCTCCTCACTCTCTCTCCTCCTCTCCCTTCTCTCTCTCTCTCCTCTCTCCCTCTCATCTCCTCTCTTCTCCCCCTCTCCTCTCCCTCTCCCCTCTCTCTCGTCCCTGTCTCTCCTCCCCTTCTCTCTCTTCTCCATTCATCTCTCCTCCTTACTGCCCTCGCTCCTCATTCTCTCCTTCTCCCATCTCTCTCACTCTGCCTCTCTCTCACTGTCATCGTCACCGTCGGTTCTTTCTCACCTCTCTCTCTCATCTCATCTCCTCTCTCTCACTCACTCTCCTCTCTCTCTCCCGTCTCTCCTCTTTCTCCTCCTCTTCCCTCTCCCTCCCGCTCCATCTCTTCCCTCCGTCTCTCCTCTCTATCTCTCCTTCTCTCTCTCCCTCACTCTCCCTCGTTCGCCTCTCTCCCTCTCTCTCTCCTCCTCTCTCCTCTCTCTCCTTCTCTCTCCTCTCCTCTCCGTCCCTCTCTCTCTTTCTCTCCTCCCTCCTCACTCGTCACTCTCACTCTCCTCTCTCTCCCCCTCCATCTCCTCTCTCTTCTCTCTCCTCTCCGCTATCTCTCTCCTCATCCTCTCTCTCTCATCTCTCGTCTCCTCTCTCCTCCTCTCTCTCCTCTCTCTCTCTCTCTCTCTCTCTTCCTCTTCTCACTCCTCTCTCTCTCCCTCTCTCTCACTCCCTCTCTCTCTCCCATTCCTCCTCGTCTCCTTCGGGTCTCCCCCTCTGCACCTCAGTCTTCCGGTGGTGCGTTCCTATCCCTCTCCTCTCTCCTCTCCCCCTCAGTCCATGCCGGACACGACTCTCTGGCGTTCTTCGGTCCCACCGACCTCGCTCTCATCTCCCTCTCTCGCCTCTCGACTCTCGTGGATTTGGGGGTCGCTCTCCTCTCGTCCTTCTGTCTACCCACTCTCGCTCGCTCTCTCTCCTGTCACATGTGCCCCTATTCCTTCTCTTCACCCTACTCCTCTCTCGCTTTCTTGCCCTCTCTCCTCCGTACTCTATTTCTCTCCCTTCACTTCTGCCTTCCTCCTCCCCTACTCTCTCCCCTCTCTTTCTCTTACTGCCTCTCTCTCTCTTTCTTAATTCTTCCTCGCGGATCTGCTCCGCTCTTCCCCTGCTTCGTTTCTCTACCTCAGCCCTTCTCTGGTCACCATAGGCTCCTCCTCTCTGCGCCCTCCTCGCCTTACTCTCTCTCTCTTCTCCGCACACTCCCCGTCTCTTGCGTCTCTGTGTGTCGTTTCTCTTCTCTCCTCTACGCTCTCTACTCTCTGCCTCCTCCCCTTCGTCACTTCTCACCTTCTCCTCTCTGTCTTCCACCTCTTCTCTTTCTACTCCGTTCCTACTCCCCTCACGCTTCCTTCTGGTTCTCTCCTCTTCCTCTTACCTCTCCTCTCTCCCCTCTCCACTCTCGTCTCTCAGTCTCCACCTCACCTCTACACGGCACGTCTCTCCTTACTTTGCTCCTCACCGGCGATCTGCCTCCTCATCCGTTGTCTCTCGTTCTCGTTTTCCTCTCTTCTCTTCATTATCCCCCCCCCCCCCCCCCCCCCCTTTCTCTTTCCTTTTTCCCACGCGCCCTCCCTCCCTCCCTCTTTTCTCTTCATCCTCTCCTCTCCTCTCCTCTCTCTCTTCTCTCTCCCTTCTCTCTCTCTTCCTCTCTCATCTCACTTCTCTCTCTCACTCTCGAACCCGTCTCTCTCTCCTTCCCGTCCGTCTCCTGTTCCCTTCTCCTCTCCCTCGCTCTCCAGATTTCCTCTCCTCTCTCTCTCTCTCTACATGGGGGGGGGGGCGGGGGGGGGGGGGGGACCCCAGCCTCACCCTCGCTCCTCTTCCTCCGCTCACCACACGTCACTCGCGGACCTCATCCTGCAACCGTCACTCACCTCTCTCCTTCACGTATCCCGGGTCTCCACACTCTCTCTCAAAGCTTCTTGTCTTCTCGACCGTGTCGGCGATCTCGGCCCATCGACCACTCTCCTCTCGTCACCCGTTGAACGTCTCTCTCCAGTCTCTCTCACGTCTCTCTTTCTCTCCGGGGGGGGGGGGGTCTCTCTCCCCCGCTCTCTCCTCACGTCTCTCTCTCCTCTTGATCTGAGATCCTTCTCTCACTTCTCTTCGCAGGTCATCATGCACGTCCTCTCTTTCTCCTCTCTTCTCCTCGTCTCCACAACACCCTGCGAGCAGCGTCTCTCTCTCTCTCATCTCCTACGCTCCTCTATCATCTCTCTCATCTCACCAATCTCCTCTCCTCTCACTCTTCCTCTCCTCCTGCCTCCCCAGTCTCGAGTCCACATCCGCGCTCTCCTCTCTCGTTCCTCTCTTTCTCACACTCCTCCTCTCTCCCTTTCCATCTCCTCTCTCGTGGGCGGAGGCGGGGGGGTCTCTCCATCCCTTCGTCCCTTTCTCTCTCCTCATCTTTCTCCTCCAGTCTCTCGTCGGCTTCGCGTCTCGTCACTCGCCTCACGCTCCCTCATCCTCTCTCCCAGTCCTCTCGAGCCCTCTCTCATTCTCTCTCTCTCTTCTCTCCTCACATCTCTCTCTCTCTTCTCGTCTCTCCTCTCCCCTCCTCTCTATTCGCTCCCCTCTCCCCTCGGACCCACTCGGCAGTGGTTGCGAGGAAAAGGAGGGTGGGCAGGGGGGGGGGGGATAGAGGAAGAAAAAAAGGTAAATTTCCACTGGGCCTCTCCGTATCCTCTCGTCTCTCTCCTTCTCTTCCCTCTTCTCCCCTCACTCCTCCCCCTTCCTCTCTCTCCCCCTCCCTCACCCTTTCTCTTCCCCTCCCTTTCTCTATCTCTCTCTCATCTCTCCACTCCTCTCTCGTCTCCCTCGTCTCCCATCCGCACTCACATCTCTCTCTCTCCTCCCTCCCTCCTCCCTCGTCGTCGCTCCTCTCCTCTCCCCCGCTCACCCCCATCATCTCTCCCGTCTCGTCTTCTCCGTCTCCTCTCCTCCGTCTTCTGGGGGGGGGGGGGAGGGGGGGGGGGGGGGGGGGGGCGGGGGGGGGGGGGGGGCTCTGTCTCTGCCTCTCTGTCCTCGTCGCCCGTTTTCCATCTCGTCGTCATCCTCTCCTCTCCGTCTCGAGCGTTCCTACCTCTCCCTTCCTCTCTCGTTCTGCGTCTCCTCTCCCTTCCCCGTCTCTCTCTTCTCCTGTCTCCTCCTCGTCCTATCCCCTTCATCTTCTCCTCTCCCTCTCTCCTCCGTACCTCTCCTCACTTCACTCCTTCTCCCTCGACTCGCCTCTCACCTCCTTCTCTCTCCCTCTTCGCTTCCTACCCTCTCCTCAGCTACTCTCGTCCTCCTATCCTCTCGCTCTCTCTCCTGTTCGTGTCCTCTTTCGCTCTCTTCTCGTCGTCCAAAGTCTCATCTCCCTCTCTCACACTCTCTCTCCTTCTTCTCGCGTCTCTCGCCCCCCCTCCTCTCATCCCACCCCTCACGATCTCTCCTCGCTCATCCTCCTCTCTCCATCGTTCCATACCATCTCGTCTCCTCTCCTCCTCCTCGGACTCTCTCCTGCCCCTCGTCAACCGTCTTCTCTCTCTCTCTCGGACCCTCCTCTCCTTCCCTTCCGCTCCATCTCTCTCAGTCCTCCCTCGTCTGTTCTCCTCCCTCATCACTCTCACTCTCTCTCCCCCCAGCGGATTCGAAGCATCCATCCGCCGATAGTATCGCAGCCGCACTCTCAGAGTCTCTCAATATCTCACCAGACGTCTCCTCTCTGTCTCACACGTGCTCCCACGCTCCTCTCCCAACACCCAGTCGCCCTCCCCGCGAGCGATCTTCCCCCCCGGGAGAGCGCGGGAGGGGGCGGAGATCACGCCACCGATAGACGGGGGGGGGGGGGGGGGGGGGGGGGGGGGGGGGGGGGGTCTCCGGTATCTCCCTTCCACTCCCTCCCCCCCAAAACTCTGGAAATGCCTTCTCTCCATCTATCTCCTCTTCTCACTCTCTCTCTCTCACTCTCTCTTCCTCTCGACTTTCTCTTCTCTCTCACTCTACCTCTTCTATCCTCCCCACGCTCATCTGCTCATCCTCTCTCATCCAGCCTTCTCCTCCGCCCCCTCGGAGCGAGAGTCCTACTCTGTCCCTCTCTCTCGTGCTCTCATCTCCTCCCTCATCCCTCCTCGCTCTCGTACCCTCTCTCCCACCGTCTTTGTCACCACTAGCTCCTCAAGTTCCTCTCAATCTCGATTTCCTGTCTCTCTCTCTCTCCTCATCATCTTCTCTTGCACCTTCATCTACGCTTCGCCCTTCACCCCACCCTCCCTCGGATCTGTCTCCCCTCACCCCTCTTCTCGTCCACCTCGCGTCGGCCCTCACTCCCCTTCTCGACCTCTCTAATCCCCCCGCTCGCTCAGTCCTCCTCCCCTCTCTCCTTCCTCCCCCTCCCCTGCCTCTCGCGGGGGGGGGGGGGGGGGGGTGGGGGGGGGGGGGGGGGGGGGGCGCGTCTCCTCTCAGCCTCTCCACTCCTCCTACGTCTCCCTCCTACGTTCACCATTATGTCCACAATCTCCCCCTTCAGCTCCACCTTCTTCCGGTCCTCCTGGAACTCCGTCTCGCGTCTCTCTCTCCCAACCCCCGTCTCCTTCCTCTCTCCCTCGCTCCCATCCGTCTATCTCCTCTCTCCGTCTCCTCTGGTCCTCGCCTCTTCTTGCTCACGTCACTTCCAGTTCTCGTCGATCTCATCGTCTCCTCTTCTCTTCTCTCCCTCCTCCCTTACTCTCTCGTCCTCGCGCTTCTTCCCTGCCCCGTCATCGAGCTATTCTCATTCTCTCCTCCTCTCCCACTTCTCTTCGTCCACTCTGCGGAGGGCAGACACTCCATCTCTCCCCTCTCTCGTCCTCTCGTCCTCCGTCTGCTCGCGCTCTCCCTCGTCTCCTTCTCCTCCCTCCTTTCCTCCCTTCTCGTCTACCGCTCCATCTCTCTCTCCTCCCTCTCTCCCCTACTCTCACATGTCCTCCCTCCTCACTCTCCTTCAGGGCTCTCTCCTACCATCCTGCTCGACATCTTCTCTCCCACGCTCCATCCTCTCATCTCTCCTCCCTCCTCCGTTCTCGACGGAGCAGCGACGTCTTCCGACCTCTCCCTCCTCCCTCTAATTACTCTCGTTCCCATCTCTCGCCTCTCGCTCTTCTCTCGTCTCTCGTCTCCCTCTCCCTCTCTCTCTCCCGTCTCGAACTCCTGCACTCTCTCACCGATCACTCACCACTACTCCTGCCGGCTCTCCCTCTCTGAGCGCTCCCTCCGTCCATCACTCCCATCTCCTGTCTCTTTTCCTCATGGCACCGTCCTCTCTCTCTATCGCCTCTCCTTTCCCTTTCGTTTCCTCCGTCTCCTCTCCTCTCACCACGTCTCATGCTCGGTCCACCTCTCTCTCTCTCTCGCTCTACCCTCCTCCGTCACTCCTCCGACTCCCCCCCTTTCTCTTCAAGGGTTCATTCCTATCTCCTCCTATCCTCCAGTCGGGTCTTGCTCCCTCCTCCTCTCTCCTTCCTCTCGCTCATCTTCTACCAGTACGTCCCTCCTGTCGCGGATCTTCTCGATTTCTCCTCTCCTCCTTCTCCCTCCCTTCCTCCCCCCCTCCTCTCGCTCGTCTCTCTTCTCCTATTCCAGTCAGGTCCTCCATTCTCTTTTCCTCCTCCTCCTCTCTCTCCCTCTCTACTCCGCTTCTTCTCGTCTCTCTCGTCCTCCTCCGTCTCCTACCCTCGTTCCTCCGTACTCGTCTGCCCTCTCCTCAACTCTCCTCCGCGGGCTCTCTCGCGCTCTTCTCCCTTCGTCTCCCACTCTCCTCGTCCCCTCAGCTCCGCATCTCTCCATCCTCGTCCTCTTCTCATCCTTTGCCTCTCTTCTCCCACGTCCCTGGTTGCTCACCCTCTCCTCTTCGTCCTCTCTTCTCGTGAGCGACGAGCGTCTCCTCCATCACCTTCAACGTCTCCTCGCCTTCACGTTCCCTCCATCAGTCCCTCGCTCTCCCGAGCGAGCGCGGCCTCCTCTCTCGGTCTACCTCCTCGCTCTCTCCGTCTTCCTCTCCACTCCGCCCCCTTCGACTCTCTTCAGAGCGGGGGGGGGGGGGGGGGGGGGGGGGGGGGGGGGGGGGGGGGGGGGGGGGGGGGGAAAGTGAGCGTGCGAGGTATTCTGCTCCTTCGAGGGGGGATCAATAAGGGAGGGGGATAGGTATATGAATATAAAATAGGGGGGGTGGCAGGCGGGGGGGGGGGGGTGGGTTAATATAGGGATGAGGGGGGGATAGGGGGGTGGGGGGGGGAGGGGAAAAAAGGGAGGAGAGAAAGGGGGTGAGGGGGGGGGGAGAGAGAGAGAAAAGAGAGAGAGATATGAGGGAGATGAGAGAAGCGGTAGTTATGAGAAGGGGAGAGAAAAAAAGAGAGAGAGAGAAGATAAGAAAGAGGAGAGGGGGAGAGTATTAGATAGAAGAGAAAGAAGAGGAAAGAAGAGAAAGATATTATGGAGAGAGGAGAAAAAGATAGAAGGGAGAAATTAATTATAATATAACCACCATCCGGCGGTCCCTTGCCGCCTCCGGGCCTCTCTGACTCTGCCTCTCGGGGGCTCCCGCTAGGGGGCCCTTTCTCTTCAGCTTCTCCTGGGGGCGAGGGGGGCAATCTCCCGCGGGCTTGTGGCTCTTCCGAGCGGCATCTCCTGGCGAGGGAATATACGGGGGTCCGTGAGTGATGGGGATAAGAATAGGATCTAAATGAAGAAAATAGAGAAAGGTGAAAGAGAAAGAGAGATAGAATAAAATAGAATATAATATTGAATAGTAGAGTGGGTAGATGAGTAATAAAGATAGAACATTAAATAAGTTAAAGCCCTCAACTTCATATCTCTCCCCGTCATCTCTCTCCTGGCGGAGAGGGGGTATCTCCCGCATCCTCTTCTCCGGCTCCTCTCAATGGCGTATATTCTCTCTCCGCTCGGCCTCGCCACCCCCCTCTGCACTTCCTCACACTCATCCCACACTAACATACCACACACACCTACACTTTCCATCCCTCACACTCCACTACACACGGCACACACCCTCTCACCTCCGATCCTTTCCTCACTCCGACCATCACCCTCTCCTCCTCGCATCACACATCTCCCTCGAGTCTTCTCTCTCTGACTCACGGATCTCACCTCTGTCCACCCTTCCTCTCTCTCTTCCTCCTGCTTCTCCCGTCTCTCACACGCCTCTCTCTCGCCTTATCTTCCTCTCTCATCCTCCTCCTCTAAACCTCTATCACTTCTCTCTCTCTTCCTCTCCTATCTCGCTCGTCCCTCTGGTCAGCTCACCAATCTTCCTCCTCGTCTCTCTCCTAAGTCCTCCACTCTGGCTCTCTCGTCCTTGTCGTCTCTCCTTTTCCTCTCGACTCGTCTTTCTCCTCTCATCTCTCTCTCTCTCTTCGCTCACCCTCGCTTCTCTTCCTTCAAATCCTTCACCATGCTCTCTCTGCTACTCTGTCATGTCATCCTCTCTACCTTCTTTCCTCCTCCTCTCTTCGCCCTCTGCTCACTCTCCTCATATTCTCGACCGCGAGCTCGTATCCGCCTCTCTCCTCCTCATCTCTCCGCTCTCTCTCGGTCGCCTTCTCTTCCTCTCGGGGCTCTCGTCCTCGTCCTCCCCTTCCTTCATCTCTTCCGCCTGCTCTCCTCCTTCTCATCCCCTCGGAGCGGCGGGGGGGGGGGGGGGGGGGTGGGGGGGGGGGGGGGGGGGGGGGGCCTCTTGCCTCTGCCTCCCTCTCCTCAGTAGGCGCATCCCTTTGCGGGGGGGGGGGGCGGGGGATATAATCATTTATACTAGTCTATGTCACTCTTCTCTTCATCTCTGTTAGGAAGCGGCGGGGGGGCGTCGGGGAAATAGGGGGGGGGGGGTCGGGAAGGATAGTATGAAGGTGAAAATAGGGAAGGGAAGGGGGGGGGAGGGAGGGGGGGGGGAGTTATATTGAAGGGATGGGGGGTGAAAAGGAGAGTATAAAGAAGGGTTGAAAGAGAGAAAGAGGGAGGATATAGAAAATGAAAGAGAGTAAGAGTAGAAAGAGGGAATAAATAGGTTTAATGAGTGAAATAGAGTATATAGTCGGGGGCCGTCCCTCCCTCAGTCTCGTTCTCACTCCCGTCTTCTCTGTTCCCCCTATCCACTATTCGCCCGGGATCTTCGTCTCCTACGGGCGGGTCATTGAGGGGGGTTAGCTTTCCATCCTCTCTTCTCTCACGGTATACTATACATCGAGGCATCCCGCTCTCGCGCGCCCCCCACTTCCCTGATCCTCTTCCCTCGTTTCATCTCTCACTTCTCTCCCTTCCCCATTCACTCCTCTCTGCTCTCTAGGCGGACGTCCTAGGGGGGACAAGTACGGGAGGTCTCAAATAAGGAGACTCTACGCACCTCTGGCACCTCGTCTTCCCCGCTCTCCTTACTCCTCTCTCTTTCCTCCGTCTCCCCCTCTCCCATACTTTCCGCCTCCTCCTCCGCTCCCTCTCTCTCTCTTTCCTGTCGGTCATCTCTCTCCGTTGTCTCTTGTGAGCGTTTTCTTCTCTCCTCATCCTCGCCTACGCACCCTCCCTTCTCCACCCTTCTCTCGTCCCGTCCTGCGGGGGGGGGGGGGGGGGGGCCTTTTTTCTCCCCCTCTTTCTCCCCCCTCGCTCTTCTCAGATCCCTCCTCCGTCCTGCTCCTTCTCCGAGCGCGGAATCGTCTCTTCTGGTTCTCTCTTCACATTTCTTCCTCTCTCAGTACTTCGTCCTCCCCTCCGTCTCACTCACTCTTCCTCTCCCTCTCCTCTCCCGTCGCGAGCCGACCCCCTCCGTCTTTTCCGCCCTCCCGTCCTCCCTGTCTCATCCTCTTCTGGGTCGCTCTCTATCAGCCCTCCCACGGCGGCCCCTCCCTCTCTTCCCGAGGAGGGGGGGGGGGGGGGGGGCGGGCTCACCTCTCCCCCCCCCACCACGATTCGTCGGTCGGTCATAATCTCAGATAGGGGGGGTGCGGGGGGGGGCGGGGGGCGGGTGAGCGGGGGACGGAAATATAATTAGGGGTTGGGCCGGGGGGGGAGAATTATAGAGGGGATAATATAAATATATCGGGGGGGGCTATTAATCATTTTGAGGGGATCTCTCCTCTACCCACTACTTCTCTCCTCCTTCTCCGGTCATTCTCCTTTCTCTTTTTCGGGGTCCCCTCCCCTCCTCGCACTTCTCCACTCCCCCTCTCTCATACTTTCATACGACTCTCTCGGGGGGGGAGGGGGGGGAAGGGCGGGGGTCCTCTCGGTCTCCATGCGGGTCGTCGGGGCGTCGGGGGGTGGGCGGGAGGGAACTATATGGCGCGGGGCGCGGGGGGGGATATTAAGAGAGATAGGGGGTGAGGAGAAAGATATAGGGAAAAAGGGGATATTAGGAGAAGAATAAAAAGAAAAAGAGAAGAAAAAAGAATAAGTAAAGATTAAGAATAATATATTAATATACTACTGGTTTTTCCCTGGTCCTCCCATGCTCTTTCGCTGATCCCACCTTCTCTGCTACTTTCTTCTCTGATCTTAACACTCTCCGGCGGTGCGGTCGGGAGCGAGTATCTGTCTGCGGGGTCTCTCTAGGTCCTCGGGGAGCGTCCGGGCACTCTCTCCTTCTCGTCTCCCTTATTCCCTCCTCGCGGCTTTTGAGGGGGGGTTCGTAGGGGAGCGGATAAGATCCTCATCATATCTCTCATGTTTACTACGGTGGTGTGACGATCATTTTAATATATAGGTCTCTCTTCTCGTACGCCCGTCCCAGAGGAGCGTACAATTTATTAGATATAGATATCCATCCTCCCTCCCTTCTCTGTCTTGGCGGGCATCTCTCCCCCAAGGCGGGGTCCTTGTCTCTCTCTCCTCCTCCCTCCTCAAACCTCTCTCTTCCTCCGTTCTCTTCTTCTCACAACTCACTCACTCACCCTTCTCTCCTCCATCCCATCTGGCCACTCGGATCACCCGCTACCGGAACGCTCTCTCTCTCGGGTCCCCGCACGACCTTCCTGTTCACCGCATCTCCCTCTCATCCGTCTACTGCTCGCCTCCTCTCCACACTCTCCTCCCTCCTCGCTCCGCCTTTTCTCTATCTCGAGCGGGGGGGCCCCGCTCCTCGTCCTTCCCTGCCTCCCTTCTCTCCCTGGTCCTCATCCCACCCCTCTCCCTCTGTCCCTCCGCCTCACTCTCTCTCGCCTCGCACCCTCTTCCTTATAGTCTCCCCCTTCCTCTTTTTCTCTCCTGTCTCTTCTCTTCTCACTCTCTCTCCTCTGTCCTCTCCGTTCTCCTACTCGCTCTCAGCGCGAGCATCTCGTCTCTACGAGAGACTCCCTCCTTCTGCTCCTTCGTCTCGTCTGGGGTGGGGGGGGGGGGGGGGGGGGAGGGCGTCCGTGGGCGGGGGGTCCGGGGGAGGCCTCCTCTCGCCCCTGCTTCTCTATCTCGGCCTGGGGGGGCGGGGGGTTCCTCCTTTCATCCCGTACCTATCGGAGGCGCGGGGATCCATCGCCTCTCTCTCTTCATCTCCTCCTCTCTCCTCTGTCCCTCCGTCCAGTCCTCGCTCTCCGCCCGTGTCTCGTAGCTGTCGCGGTATCCTCTCGATCACCGCCGTCCTCCGTCTCCCCCTCTCGGTCCTTCTTGATCCTCCTCTCTTCTCTCATGTACCTATCTTTCGTCCTCCTTCGACTCTCCTCGCTCTGTCCTCGACCTTCTTCTCGCCCCTCCTCTCGTTGTTCTCTCATTCTTTCCTCTCCTTCCCTCTTGTCGCTCCGAGAGTTCCATTCTCACTCTGCGATCCTGCTCCTCCTTCCCCCACATCTTTCTCCGTCCCGGCAGATCTTCCCTCCTCATCCCTGTCTCGTTCCCTCTCAGGATCGCCAACCGGGGGCGCTCCTGTCGCTCGTCACTCGTTCTCTCTCCCTCGTACTCTCTCCGGGGCGTCCTCGTCCCCTTTTCCGACATCCTCCGCCACCCCTCTCCTCTCTTCCCCGAGGCGCGCCCCGACTGGTCTCGAGGTCTACTCCTTCTCCTTCTCCCTTTCTCCCTCCCTCTTCTCTGCCTCCTGTTCTCGTCTCACTCGCTCTCACGCATCCGGCCCTCTTTCTCGGCGTCTCCCTCCTAGTCCTCTCTCTCCTTGCTCTCAACTCTCACTCTCTTCTCCTTCCTCCGATCTCCTCCTCTCCTTCTATAATGCGGGCGAGATAACTCCAGTCCACTCGTTCTCTCCGACCTCTCCGCTATTCCGTACTCTGCTCTCCACCCTGCATCTCCCAATCTCCTCCTCTACCCTCTCCCCCCCTCGTGTCTCCGTCGCGAGCGCGTCTCAACCACCTTCCGTCTCCTTCTCCTCCCTCAACGCTCGAGTCGTCTCTCTCTTCACTCTCCCTCTCCTCTGAGGGGGGGGGGGGGGGGGGGGGGGAGGGCGAGTCCCGCCAGTCTCTCTCTTTCTTCTCGAGCCTCCCACCTCTCCTCTCTCACAACTCTTCAACCTCCTGCACGCTCGAGCGAGTGCCACCCGGTTCTTTCACCTTCTCTCCCCGTCTCTCCCTCTCCCTCCTACTCGTCCAAGTTCTGCTCCTACAGATCTCTCGTGAGGGGGGGGGGGGGGCCGGGGG
>NW_028234405.1:21809411-21814411 GCF_977035675.1 Penaeus japonicus | reverse complement strand
TCTTCTGCAAGTCAGAAATTAGGACAGTCCATAATATCGTGAATATAAAAATCTACTGAATAAATGTAGGCACGTAAGGCAAATAGATCATGTTTACCTTTCTATGTATCGCTTACAGGCACTGCTGGTTGTTTCTTTAAGTGACTCATTCGTAAGTTTTACGACCTCTATGACCACTGAGGCGTAATGAAGTAGAAAATTCACACAAAAAAATAACTTTTGAAGAAGCAAGTGATCTAAAATAATAAAGCAAATAACAGTGATGAACAAGTAAAATTAAATGCATTTTGACAAATATGTTTGAATAGCTATAATCAGTATTTAGCATTACAATCACGGAAATTCAATATAAGAATGTATGAGAACATTCGAATGTTATTCTATGCCTTGTTTCCTGAGTGGGAATGAGGGGACTTTTACCACAAATGATTGTTGACCCTGGTGCATGGTCACTCACCCATTCACTCACTCACTGTCACTTTCACTCTCACACTCACTCTCTCTCACTGTAAGCCACTGATCTCCCGGATTATTTCTGTTATTTTCTTGTAATATAATTTTTGTAATATTAATTCCTTAAACACACTGCTCCCTAGCGACTAGCGGAAGCACTGTCCCACACCTGCTTCCTGCCTCGACCTTCACCTGGTCAGAGCTGACACACCCACACGTGTGCCAGACCAGAAGCACCACTAAAACCTCTTCTTTGACCCAACTACGCTTTAAATGTTATAAAAGAAGGTATCTGTAGAAGTCTCCCTCCATCTCATCTTCATTACCCATTGATTGTATATGCATTTTCATTGCTGTGTAACATGCAATAGTTCGCAGATCAGACAGAGGGCAGACAGAGACCGCACTCTTCCCAGCATTCTTCCGATGGCAGAAGCACAGCTTGGGGTAGCATCTTGACCTCGTTTCCCCCGAGGACGTTGACCTTAATTCTGTAATCTGAAGGGGCGAACTCCTGAACCAATAAAGTGCAAGTATATCAGCGTGTCTCCATCACCAACTCAAGCCGTGATCTCGAGGTCTATGTCAGTACGACCGCCGAGCTTACATTGCTGGCAGCGCTGCCTTACACTCACTGTGTGTGTGTGTGTGTGTGTGTGTGTGTGTGTGTGAGGGGGGCTCTCACATAGGTATTCAGTTGGAGAGAGAAATGTAATAATTATGGCGGTAACGGGAGGCTTATTGGACGTCTTGGCTTTGAGTGTTGGCGAAGATGCCATATGACCACGGACGGCCTGGACTAACAATAGGTTTCTGGTCCGCTTTCCTTTCTGTGCATGGTCGCAATATAGAGAACCCTGTGGTGGCTAATGCCTCGCCACATGACACCTAGAATATGTATCACACATCACCATCTGCTCCAGGACATCTCTCATATAACGCTCGGCCACCTACGTATGGCTTGTCCTGAAGTCGTTTGTTCTTCCCTGCATAATCAGATTGTCCTAAAACTCAGGTGGTGGTGTTGTCCCTGCATTTTCGTCCCACGTCCGGTGTCGGATTCCGATTGTTTCCGTTTTCTATACTTCTGTCCTTGGCTCCTGCTTATTGGTAATTTGCAGGTGAGTTTTCCAAGTTCCTTGAGGGCATCCAACTGTCCTCTTCATGGGTCTCCACACTCTTGGTTGCTGGGAAACGAGTCCATGTTCTCTTCTACGAACTAATAGAGAATGATAATATTACAAATAATTAACATGAATAATAGGGAAAAACAAAATATGTAAAGGGATGAGAGAATAGTTCTAGCTATACTATACTCTCTCAAAACGCGATTTCGAGGATTTAACACAGATAAACCTTATCCTGATTGTGCAACAACACTTGCACATTTGTGAAGGTGCGTTAGCCTTCAAAAACGGTTTTGGGACATCAAGATTGACAAGGCTGGTTTGCCAAACTTTTCTGATGGAATCATCATCGTACCATGGAGGCCTCGCTAATTATATTATAAGGACATATGTTAGGTCTGCCCATGTCTACCAACGTTTCAGAGGGCGGGCAGAGGGGGGGAGACATACGACAGGGGAAGGGAAAAGGGAAACTTGGGTATGTGGCAGTTGTTCCTAGCCAGGCTCACTTAAAATTAAAGAATTATAGAATTAGAATTAAAAAAATATTATAGAAAAAATGGAATCTTTCGAAATTACCTTATAAGTCAATTTCTTGCAAACTAGACAATGCATTTAATGAAATTATTAAATGAATACGTCGATTACCAATAACAAAGTATTCACTTGTGTCAAATGACACTGAGGAAAAATATTTGCCTAACAGAGCTATCTTAGTTTTTTTGCACTGTTAAAACACATAAGCACACATATTTGGGTTGATAGAGGACAATAGAGGAATGAGAAAGAATTAGCCCATTTGTATTTACGGTTTTATGGAGAAATATCGAGCAGGAACACTTCAAGTGGCAGTGAGTGTTGTATCCACAGCCTTCCGTCCTAATGAACTTTTGACGCTGTAGGTTGTTGTTGTGGAACACTGAGGTCGTGTGGCATGTGCAGTTGATTCTCTATTAGGAGGCAGGTTCGTAGATCCCTCTCCTGACACCAATTGTGAGAGTGCCAAATAGTTTTTCCTTGCTGGCACCAGTTGTGATGGGTATTACAATTAGGTTCTTAGGCTTGGCAGGGTCTTACTGGAGTCAGGTCCGCCGGTGATAGGGTTTCCACGGTCGAGGCGGCGGACTCCACACGGAGCTATTGCTATTGGTGGCAGGTAGTGAGTAAGGGTGCGATAGTGGACCAAGCAGATAGTGAGTGGTGAGTGCAATTGCGAGAGTAGAGAGATAGGACAGGTATTATATTCATACCTCTGACCTTGGACAGCTTGGGCTAACATTAGGTTTCTGGTTGGCTTTCCATCCTCCATGATGTAAGGAATCACATGGTGGGTAACGCCTTGCCACGTCACACCTAGAATATGTATCACACAATACACTCACACTCTCCACTGATCCTTCAAAGTTATCGAGGGCCTCTGTGTGATGTACTCCAAGTGCCACTTGAGGATGATCCCCTATGTGACTACCACATGGTTACCACATGTATACCGCATGGTGCTCTGACCCATGCCTACACAGAACAAGGGGAAAAAAATGATTAGAAATCTATTTATAGTGACCCGGCATGTCAGGTATAAAAGTTGACCTGGGGTCAGTCAGACACACTCCATCACTCACTCCCTCATGGACTCCACCACTCTCAGGCAGGGAGCAGTCAGC
Organism: Penaeus japonicus; assembly: GCF_977035675.1. Classification (NCBI taxonomy): domain Eukaryota; kingdom Metazoa; phylum Arthropoda; class Malacostraca; order Decapoda; family Penaeidae; genus Penaeus; species Penaeus japonicus. The sequence continues at coordinate 21,811,170 of NW_028234405.1, read as the reverse complement.
TAGCCAACCGCTTACCCGCCTATGCCATGAGGTACGCCAGCCTAACAAGAGACATGCACCACCATCACAGCCTCCCTTATAATTTGTTTAAAGTAGATATTGATAAGATGGTGGGATAGTATCCATTCCTAGCGAACTCCTTGGCTGAAGAATTCTACTAGGCCATAGGTGGTTCTACATGTTGATTGTTGTACAACTATTATAAAACTAGTTATAAGAAATGAGATTCCCATATCAATCATCGAGTTCCACAGCACATCGTCTGCAATAGTTTCAAATGCACATATAAAGGTTTCATGAAGGTCTCTATGCTTTTCCATTGTCATTTTGAGATTTATAATTTGGTCTCTCGTGCCTTCGTGTCGTCTGAATCATTTTTGCTCACCTGAGATCTCTACTTCAAGTTTGTTTTTCAAGTTGCCAGCTATAATATTTAGTAGTATTCTACTACAGTGATTGATCAGGAAGATTGTTCTTTGTTTCTATATTCTAACACGTGTTCTTTCTTGTGAATTGGAACAAAGACAGATGTAACTCAATCATTTGGCCACTTTTTCTCTTCCTAACTTTTGTTGCAAGAACGAAAAAAAATCTGTGTCATTATTGCCGCCATTCTTTACAAGTTCACCTTTGTCATTTTTCATTTCTTTGATGGCTTTCTCAACTCCACTTCGGAGGATGAGGGGTTTTTCTTCCTCCTTGTCAAACATAGTGTTTGTATGATTTATGTAGTAAGGTCTTCATTGTGAGATTTCCATCTATTTCTGACTTCTTTACAAAGCGCAATTCTATTCTCGTCTTTGATGATGTTGATTGCTGGACAGAACTTGTTAGTGCTCTTATACCTTGGTAGATATCTTTGATCAAGTTTCTCATCGAGTGTTCTTATATTTTCTTGTAAATGTTATTAATTTACTGAATTTTGTCTCGTCTCATTAGTCTTTGTACTGATGTATTTTGGCTTTTGTATTGTTCAACGCTTCCTCAACTCCCCTTCAGAAGTCTTTCCTCGATTTCAGTCCGTGTGTCTTCTGTGATCCAGGGAGTCTTTTACAGGATAGTCTCTTTTGTCACCTACAGCAAACTCCCTTTTTCAAGATTCCATAGTTCGTTCAGTGCAAGCTCTTCAGTGTCACACTCTTGCAGTGCCTGGAACTTATTTGAGATGTCAACTTTATGATATTCGTTTAAAGTTATAAGATCCAGTCTCAGTGGCGTCAGTGGTTTAGGAACCTTCTTGAGTCTCATCTGGATATGCACCAAAGCAACTGATGGTCAGTAATGCTGACTGCTTCAGCTAGAGTTTTGACATTCTTCAGGCAGCTCTTCTTTGTTAACCAATATGTAGTGGATTTTGGTTTCTGCTCTTTTTATCTGGAGAAGTCCAAGTGGAGAGTCGTCTTGAGTGCTAGATAAACAGTGTATTAACCAGTACTGTCAAAGTTTCTCTTTCATTTCTATCTCCAAGTCCATTGACACTGCTTGAGGTAGTAGTTGTTTCACCCATTTTCTGCAATCAAATCTCTTATCACAATTTTGACAATTTGGGATTGTGTCGATGGTGTCTTGAAACAAGTCATAGAACTCTTCAAGGTATTCGCTTGCTGCATAGCACTGAGCAATGTTCATGTTGTATGGTTATGCTTGTAGACATATTTTCAGTATTCTATCAGAGACTGGACAGTATTCTCTGACTGTGTCTTTTGGAAGGATCAAAGCTACTCCATGACTGTACTCATTTTCTTTTCCAGAGTATATG
>NW_028234405.1:21769411-21774411 GCF_977035675.1 Penaeus japonicus | reverse complement strand
AAAAACATTTTCGCCGAGCAATCACAACATTTTCCTTTTCGAATTAAAAGCCACAAGCAACAAAATATCTTGTGCCGTTTCACTAATTCGCAGATCAGTAACTTGAGTGTCTGCATAGACTATTTTTATCGTCGTTATTATTCTTTTTACAGATCCGAAGGAGAAGATGCTCCCCGTGGCGTTGAGGCAGCTGGCGATCCTGACGATGGTCTGTGTGGCCGCGTGCCGAGGGCTCCTCTTCGCCCCCGGCGGCGCCTTCGGGCCGGTCATGGTGGGACAGGGGAAGGAAGTGCCACCCGCCGATGCCTATGCTACCAACTTGGTCAACAATGTCTGTGCGTTGCTTTTGGTTAAGCGATCTCGTCATTCAGCTTCCGTGCACCTATTATCGACATTACTCATCTCCATTCTCTGCATCATTAACACCGTTTGCATCACACTTATCATTATTTCATCACTCCTCTCACCACGTCATCCCACTCTTCGTACCTCCGTCAATCCGTTCATAATTTCACCATTCGTTTCATGCCTTCGTCACCACCTTCATCATCATTTCCCAGTTTTGCCACTCCTTCCAGTTCCATCGCTATTTTCATCCCTTTCCAGGTGAGTGTCGAATGGCCTGCTGGGCTGACCCCCGCTGTGCCGCCGCTTCTGCTCTCACTGGCGAGGATAACTCGACGTCGTGTCGACTGTCGAGCAAGGGACCCTTAGACTCCACTTTGTTCGACAACCCCAACGCTACGTATATTTTTTGGATGGGTGAGTTCTATTTTTTCTATCTTATTTTCTTTCTTCATCTTAATCTGCCTCTCTTTTTCTACCCCCCCCCCCTCTTCTCTCTCTCTCTCTCGTAATCAGCCTTTCCATTGGTTGTGATGCTGCTACCGCTGTCAGAGTCATCCCCATGGTTCCATAAGTCTTGTCAACAGTGTCCCATCATCACCATAGCATGCATCACGACTCGCACCATATCCTTCATGTCATTCCAGAGGACGCGAGAGTCATGGAAGACGGCCTCGTGTACGTTGAAGTCGGACGGTGGATGTCCTACTCGGAGACGAAGGACCTGTGCAGCAACCTGCCCGGCCATCGCGTGCCCATTTTCAAGAGCGAGAGGCAGAGGAGGGTCATGGATGAGGTGTTTGACCATGATGGTAAGAATGAATCTCATTCATATTCTGTACGGGAGCTGTCTGCTTTTTTTCGATTGGGGGGGGGGGCGATAGCGATTATTGCCCTCCGGCCTTATATTTCTTCTGGTGGAGATCGTAGAAAAAAAATAGAATTTTGAAGTAATCTCTATTTTAGGCATCAAGTTATTTTCACAACGCAAGGCCAAGGTCTGTTTGTACTTACTTAAGCTTTAATTCAATTACCTTTGTACATGAGATTGGTTTCATATCATTTAAACAGGTAGTCGTCCGTTTCATTTTTTTTTTTTCGGTGATAGTCTCCTGTTTCAGTTTTGGGCATTTTCGTGGCTATAGCACCACGTGTGTCTTTGTCACCTTTCTCGATTTTTCGAAAAGAAAGAAAAAGACCAAAAAGAAAGACAATCAAAACATTTGCACTTAATTTTTTTAATATTAGTTTCTTTTAAATATTCATTTACATACTTAATTTACATTCTGCATTACTAAAACTTTATTTCGATTTTGAGTTGAGAAATAAGACGTTTCATGCCCTTGTTCCCGTCTTTTTTTCCCTACGGAGATAGGATTAAACTCTCTGTTTCACTTTTTTCGATGTCGACGTTGTACTCATATTCTGTCTCTTTAAAAAAATATTTTAAAAAATAATAAAAAAAAGTCGTTTAAACAAAACAATGTTAATTGCCTATGTCTCTCGCTCTTCATGAGGAAAAATAAGATGAAATTAAACACTTGTACTAAAATCGACCAAAAAGGGAACAGTCGCGTCTTTCTGACCAGTTCCATCGTCAACAATCACAAGGTGAGCAAGAGCAGGAAGAAAGAAAAACAAATAGCGTTGATTACTCAGAATGACAGCGACTGAATTATGATTTTGTCATTTCGATTTCAATCTGTGCATGTTCTTAGGAAAAGAACGCAGGTTCAAAGAAAACATTGGTTATATACAGTCTGCTCAATATTGATAATGCTTTAACCATTATTTAGATATTATTTTAAGTTCGGAAAATACCCTAAGTTAATAAATTCACTTGCTGGACTATAGCACGTGGGAACCCAAAGATCAACCTTTAAGCATATATCAGGCCAGCAAGCATGGTTTGCTGCTAGAGACTGTGGTAGTGAGAGAACCTGTAGTGAGAACCCGTTCTGAATTCTTTTGAATCCCACCACTGTATGTATATATCAATATTTCTATATATATGTATACACACACACAAACACACACACATACACACAAACACACACATATATATCTATATACATATAGACACACACACACACATGTATATGTATAAAAATATATATACATACATATATATACATATATATATATATATATATATATATATATATATATATATATATATGTACATCTAAACATATTTATATGAATATATATATGCTGAATACATATTGACATATATGTAGACATACATTCATATTTATATACCTATACATAAACTCTTTCCCTCCTTCATGCAGGGTTCCGTGCCTTCTGGGTGGACCTCCGCAAAGTCTCCTCGACCGACTACGTGTGGGGCGACGGCACTCCCTTCGGCGACACGCCGATCAGCACCATGTTGACCATAAGGAAAGGCGCACTGCCGGAGGCCATCCACTCGTGGGGTCTCTCGGTACTCTTTGAGAAGCCGGAGACCGACTTCCTGGAGAGGGCGGTGTGCCAAGCAAATCCCTATGGAGTAGAGTGGTAGAAGGTGAAGCATGACAGGAGGTGGAAAGGGAAATAACGGAGGGAGGGAGATGAAGGCCGAGGAGAGGTGGGGGGAGAAGGGAATTTGGGGTCAGGTGAGGAAGGAGTAGGGGTGAGAGGGGAGAGGAGAGGTGGGGGGAGAAGGGAGTTTGGGGTCAGGTGAGGAAGGAGCAGGGGTGAGAGGGGGGGGGAGAGGTGGGGGGAGAAGGGAAGATGGGGTCAGGTGAGGAAGGAGTAGGGGTGAGAGGGAGAGGAGAGGTGGGGGGAGAAGGGAGTTTGGGGTCAGGTGAGGAAGGAGTAGGGGTGAGAGGGGAGAGGAGAGGTGGGGGGAGAAGGGAGTTTGGGGTCAGGTGAGGAAGGAGTAGGGGTGAGAGGGGAGAGGAGAGGTGGGGGGAGAAGGGAGTTTGGGGTCAGGTGAGGAAGGAGTAGGGGTGAGAGGGGAGAGGAGAGGTGGGGGGAGAAGGGAGTTTGGGGTCAGGTGAGGAAGGAGTAGGGGTGAGAGGGGAGAGGAGAGGTGGGGGGAGAAGGGAATTTGGGGTCAGGTGAGGAAGGAGTAGGGGTGAGAGGGGAGAGGAGAGGTGGGGGGAGAAGGGAGTTTGGGGTCAGGTGAGGAAGGAGTAGGGGTGAGAAGGGAGAGGAGAGGATGGGGAGGTGAGGGGACTTAGGGGCCAGGTGAGGATATATATATATATATATATATATATATATATATATATATATATATATATATGTATGTATATATATAATATATGTATGTATATATATATATATATATACATATATATATATATATAAATATATATATATATATATATATATATATATATACATATACAGACATATATATGTATGTATGTATGTATATATATATATATATATATATATATATATATATATATATATATATATACATGTATCTGTATATACATATATAAATAATTTTATTTTTCATATAATCACTGTCAGAATGCGATTCCAAAGTACTGGATAAAGTCCGAGTTTCACTGCTGTGCAGCAAGACTGGTAATATCAGGGCTGCTGCCAGGCCATCTGTTGACTTCCTGGTCTGACAGGACTGCACTACCAGGATATGTAAAACTCATTGTTAACTAAATATTTTTGCCACAACCACACGTCGACTGAGTGGCTCCTCCCCAAAATCCTTGATCTTGGTCTTGGCCCAAGAGAGCTCGAGACCGAAGGGCCTCGTCGTATTGTTGAATCGAAAGTCTCCAATGATTAAGAAATGATGGTAATATCATCAGTCAAGTTAAGGTCAATGACCTTGATATTACCTAGTGTTGCTCCGGATTGACTTTTGAAGTCTATCCATTGTCCAGTCTATGCAAGTGTTGAAAAGTGCATGAGCCAAGATACATTTTTGCCAGAGATCGTCAATCTCTGTGACCTCACAAACTCATGGAGAAGGAGACTGTTCTCAATTCTAGCATCAGCTTCTGATCCATGGGTCCAACAGACGTCTTGTAGCCAGCTCGATCACAGTTGGATACTGCATTAAAGTCACCCGGAACAACTCGGATATCTCGCCTAGGACACCGACAAACCACGGAAGCGAATTTGGTGTAGAACATCGCTTACGTGGAGTGGAAGTGTACACGGCAATAAGAGACCGATAGCAAAGGAGTGCTTCTGTCTCAATACCATTATAAGTTCATCACAAGGAGCTACTTCTATGGCTACCTCCTGAAGATGGTTACCATCGCTGCGGTCTGACCAGTGATAGGTATAGCTATCCGCACTGATCGCTAGCAGGTCTCATATCCGAGAGCGCAGACACTTCCACTCTGGCTGTCGTTGGTTAGGCCTTTGGTTGTCGCTCGAGGTGGGTGCCACCTGCCACTCTCCCTGGCCTCGTCCTAAGTAACGGTGTGCAGCAAGCTACAAGACCTAGCACCCGCTTACAGGGTTTCCATATATCTTATGGGGAATTCAGCATTTATTAATCCACATTGGAAATCTTTAGACTGCCTCAATTAATCGTCATCAGATAACCTTGTACCTTGTGAAGTTTGTGTTTATTTTGTTTTCTGATGTCGCTATTTTTCCATAGTTACCAATTTAGGAATTTGCTTATTTTAGCACTTTGACAACTTCAGACTATACTTATTATA
>NW_028234405.1:21754411-21756911 GCF_977035675.1 Penaeus japonicus | reverse complement strand
CCCCAAAAAAAAAAAATAATAATAATAATAATAATGATAATAACGGCTTTATGTATGGGACGCGAACTCGGGGCGCTTGATTAGAAGACTTGCACGAATCTGAGTGAGCTATTCCTCGATTGAATGTATATTGCATAAGTGAAGGTTTTAATGATCACTTATTCGTTTATATACATACGTTATATCCATATCAGTAATATCTAAATAATTATGATAATGATGATGATAATGAAGATAATAATGATGTGATAATGAGGAGGAGAAAGAGGACGATAATAATGATAGTGATGATAATGATGCTGATGATGATAAGGATAAAAATCGTAGTATTGATAGAGCAATAATGGGAATTATGATGAAGAAAAAAAAAATAAAAAACGAGACAAAACACAAATATAAAGGTAATAATAAAACAAGATGATTATGATCATGATAATGATGACAATGATAATGATGATGATAATAACAATAATAATGACAGTTACCATAATCATGATGATAATGATAACACTAGTAGTAGGAATAATAACACTGACAAAGATAATAAAAATGATATCATACTAATACGGTTAACAAAAATGATGGTGATGCCAATGCTAATATCAGTGATACTGCAATTACAACTGCAACTATCAACAATGAAGAGAGCAGTACTAGTGGTAAGGGATTAGAATAATAACAAAAATGATCATTCTAATTTAATTTTAAAAGCAAGAGCATGATAATGATATTGATAATGATATGATAACGATGCTAATGATAACAAGAATAACAAAAATGATGATGACAACAGTAATAAAAATGATCATAATTATCATGATGATAACAATAATACTATTGATAATGAAAAAACAACAACAGGACAGCGGTATCAGGTGTCAGTAATAAAAATAATAAGAAAATCAACAATCATAAGAGGAATGGTTATGATAATGACGATAATGATGACGTAAGAGCGTATGGCTGTGTGCGTGTGTTCTCAATGATGATATTGATAATGATAATCATAATAGCCATGATGATAATGATAACAACAATGAAAATGGTAATAATAACGATGATAATGATAATAACGACAAGAATAATGATTATAACAACAGTAACAATAAAGATAATGATGATTCTGCTGTTAACGACAATGATGATGATAATAATGAAAATAACAATAATATCAATGATGATGATGATAATGATAATCGAAGTAATAATACCGCTAACAATAATGATGATGATTGTAATAATGATAAGAAAAGCAAAGACAGCAACAGCAACGATGATAAAAAACAATAATAACCATGATAAAAAAGGAAACATCAATGATAATATTATGTATAATAACAATACGAATGATGATGATGATGATGATTATGATGGTGATAATGATGGTGATGGGGATGGTGATGATGATGATGGTGGTGACGATGATAATGATGATGATGATGATGGTGGTGGTGGTGGTAATGATGATGATAAGGATGATGTTGATGGGGATAGTGATGATGATGATAATGATGATGGTGACGATCATAATGATGATGATGTTGATGATGATGGTGGTGGTGATGATGATAATGATGATGATGGTGGTTATGATGATGATGATGGTGATGATAAGGGTGATGATGATATTGGTGGTGATGATAATGATGATGATGGTGATGATGATGACAATAATAATGATAAGGAAAAGGATAATGATAATGATGTTGGTAATAATAATAGTTATAGTTATTACAATAATGATGATAATGATATCGGGAAGAAAAAGTAATGATGGTGATGATAATGATCATGATGATGATAACAATACTACCAATAAGATCAATGATAATGATATTGATATTAATAATGGTGATGATAGTGATAATTGTAACGCGGATGATAATAACAAGAGATGACAATCATTTCATTATGATGATGATAATGATGATAACAATTATTATAGTAAAAACTGATAATGAAAATGATGGCGATACCGATGATGAGGATAATGATCGGAATAATAAAGATTATGATAACGATAATGCTTAAATAGTAAGCGTTTTAATAATACTGATGATGATGAAAGTGATAATGATAATAATGATGGTGATTAGCTTAAAGAAATAACAATCATGCTACCAATAATAACATTGACAAGGAAACTTTTATTAATCATGATAGCAACCCCCCCCCCCCCCAAAAAAAAAAAAAAAAAAAAAAAAAAAAAAAAAAAAAAAAAAAAAAAAAAAAAAAAAAAAAAAAAAAAAACGGCTTATGTATTGGACGCGAACTCGGGACGCTTGAGTAGAAGACTTGCACGAAACTGAGTAAGCTATTGCTCGATTAAATAGCAAATGCATAAATGAAGGTTTTAATGATCATATTCACTTATATATATATGCATACACATACGTTATATCGATATCAGTAATATCTAAATGATTATGATAGTAATGATGATGATGATGATAATCATTATGATAATAACGATAACACTAACAATGAAAGTAATAATAGT
>NW_028234405.1:21741911-21749411 GCF_977035675.1 Penaeus japonicus | reverse complement strand
CAAATATATAGTGAAAAATACATAACTCGTCTGTACATTTTACCCATTTCAATTTTCTTACTTTTATACATACAGAAATTTGACTAATCCAAACGTATTATAGTATACGTATAGTATATTATATATATAATATATATTATATAGTATACAGTATATTATAGTATTATAGTAATATAGTATAGAATATGTCTACGAAATCGTGTGCTGTTTTTGCAAGCTTTATGAGAGAGCTGAATGGGAGAATAGCCTTTGAGAATACTTCTGTAAGTACACTTTCACCACCAAATCGCCAAGCACATTTGCAATGCTCAGTTACACATTTCGCTGTACCTGCTAATGCAATGCTATTCACACAGTCTTGCACTTGAAATCTCACCAGGATAACGTAGGCATTATTTCTCTTTTATTCATGGTGTGACATGCAATACTGCCACAAGCAAATGTATTTATGTGACATTAAAATGAAAGGCATGACAACAAGCCCTGCAACAGCAGAGGTAACGCAGGGCGGGACAGTGAGCATTGCAAATGTACTGGATTCATAGGTTGTAAAAGTGTACTGAAATAAATCATCCCGAATTTAAAAAGTGTTCAGAGCCAAATTCAGTCTTAATTGTTTGCAGAGCTTGATTTTATACACCAAATGTGCCTCGCACTGTATATCAAGTAGTTACCGAACAGTGGAGCATCGAATTTGGAAAAAATACTCATTGTATAAGAAGGAAAGGGAAAACTCTTACAAATAATTAAGACACTGAAAATACAATGAAATATCTATTTATCATTTATGAAGTAATAAATCATGCTTCTTAAGAACAACCAAACTAAAAAGGTGAAAACTAATTCATGCCCCCTCCGAAATGCGACTCTACGCATAGAGGGAGAAGAGGGGATCCAAGAGCAAGAGAAAAGGAGGGGGGACGCTGGACTATAAATCAAATGCTGAGTCACTGTACGACCATACGAGCAGAGCGCCATGGCCTCTCTCAGTTCAGCCTCTACTGGTGGTCGTGTACATCTTGCTTAGAAAACTACTGTCACTTCCAATCCTATGTCTAAACACTTCAGGCAAGTCCTCCTTGGACTACAAAGCCTGCGAAAGAAGTTTCATCCTTGTGGGCACTTTTGAGTAGCGTTCCAGTTCCTTCCGAACTTCATCCCAATGGAAGTTCAAAAAACTGTACTTCACATATTTATAGTATCAATATGTATGAACAGGAATGTAACACTTCTAGTGAACTGCTGTAAATTTTGCAAAAGCAAGTAGGTGTCAGATTTAAGAATCCAATTAGATGATTACCTGAGAGTATTGTACATGATATTGTATAACAGTCGTGCAGTTGATATAATGTATATATGTGTATATATACTGTATATATGTATGTGTGTGCGTACATATAATACATATCGACAGAATTTCTCTAAGAAATCTGCACACCCGTCTCTCCTGGAGCCAGTACTGGTGGTCTATTCTAGAACTTAGAAGGCTCATGTTGTCACGTAAGTGTTTTTTTTCCTTCCTCCGACTACATTTCGACATTGCTGTTTTTCAACTGGTCGTCGCACTTTCTTGTTTTCGCTTTTCATGTCATGATTGCCTCTCGGGTCGCCCACTCCACATGCGCCGTAGGGGCTCTTCAAAGGTCGACCGAAGTCATCCTCGGTCAGGTCGTCATGCAGGTCATGGTAGTCCTCTCCGTACTCGTGGTCGTTTTCAATAGTCGTTCCTCCATAACGCTCACTGCTTTCTGCGTCAGCAACCTTTCCAAAAGTCTGCAGGTATTAGAACAAAATTTATCAACATGCAAACAAATATATGCATATATGTTTCGTAATCCTTCTGGATTTCATCTTCAGGTGTGAGGAGGAAGCCAGTAAAAAGGTAACAAAAAAGCCCCGTTCCCGAAGCGGGGAGAGAGGAAGACGGGATTGGGAAAAGGATAAGGAGAGGAAAAGAAAGATGATAATCTTGGTTATCTTGATAACAAAGAAGGGGCTTGGCCGAGTGCGCAGGGTATAGTTGGGAAACAGATGACTGGGAAGCGGTAAGGTGAGAAGAAAATCGAGGAGGGAGGCCTCGCGCCATCTATGCGCACTGTTTACTTGGCATGAAGGTTCGCGTTTCGCGTGGATGCGCTGGCGGGCCAGTAATCCAGTTTCGCACGAGTCAAAACAAGCAAAGGTTGCAATCGGATGAGGTGGAAGGAGAAAGGAAGGTGCAATAAGGGCCGGTGTGGATAGGTGATCGGAAACGAAGGCAGGAATGGACAGGTGAACAGAACCGAGGCAGGTCAGGTGACAGATTTTGGCAGTCTGTGAGAAAAGTGGCTGGCGTTAAGCAATAGTCTGAGAAAGTGGGAAGCAAGAAGACTGTCGGCAGGAGATAAAAACACAATTAAGGCTGAAACTGGGCAGCCTGTTAATAAGGGAGAATTCCATCAGTCTGCGGGCGTGGACATTAGCGGAAGGAAATACAATGCGCGCAGCTGACCAATCCATACCTATATATGTATGAGTGTCCGTGTCCCACTGTTGACAGAAGTGTGTTCCCTGGATACAACGTACTTGTGCAGAGGCACACGCTTGGTGAGACAGGCGCTGGGACTCTCCGAAGTACCACTCATCCGTTCCTTACTGCCTTCGTTTCCGGTCACCTGTCCTCACATGCCCTTCTTTTGTATGTTTATATATCTATTTATATATGTGTGTGTGTGTGTGTGTGTGCGCGCATATGTATACATATATATAATGTATATATGTATATTCATGTATGTGTGTGTGTGCAGACCTACTACTCACCGACAATGACAGTTCCTCCTTATCTCGCTGTCCCCAGTAATTTTCCTTTCTATTTTCCCTTTTCTCGACCTCTTCCTTGTGCGCTTTTCTCGAACCCGGAGGACTTCTGATATCGTTACGGAATTGTTTATCCCTTCTTCCAACCTCATAGTCGTGGTCATCTTCCAGGTGGTTGTCGCACTTCCGGCCATAACCATGTTTCAGGTCGTCCCCTCCACATGCCCCGTGGAAGTTCTTCAAAGGTCGACCGAAGTCATCCTCGGTCAGGTCGTCATGCAGGTCATGGTAGTTCTCTCCGTGCTCGTGGTCGTTTTCAATAGTCTTTCCTTGACGCTTTGATTTTTTTACGCTCTTATCCTGTCAAAAATTCTATAAATATTAGAACAAAAATAACGACACAGCATCACGCACATACATATATGTGTTTTACACACACACACACACACACACACACACACACACATATATATATATATATATATATATATATATATATATATATATATATATATATATATGAATGTATGTATGTGTGTATATGTATGTGTGTGTATGTATGTATGTAAAAGTTGTTCAATAGCTGGTGCAAACACCTGTTTATAAAAAAAAAATGCTGATCAGAGTTGATACTTAAAAGAAAACTTTAACACACCTTCCTTGATATCTTTGTGAACATATCATGATCCTGCTGTTCAAACTTGTTCATTGTTTCTTCCTCTTTTTGTACACCATCAGCAGCAGCATCGCTGTTGCGATCTGTCTTTTTTCTCTTGTCCTCTTCGTATTCACTATCGTCATCAGCGCCAGAGTCATATCCTTCACAGGCCTCATAATCTTCCTCTCTTTGTGGTGAGATCTTAAAGGTAAATATTGGTGTTGTTGCTTTCATTCTCTATATTCAATAATGGGTCATGTACAATCAGATACAGGTGAAATACCAAGTTCCTTATAGATGTTCTCTATACTTTATAACAATGTGTTATTGAGGATATCAAATAGACTACTGTTGTGTTACACATGATTCCAAACAAACACAGTAGCTGTACCAAAGAAGAAATGTAATATATTGTCAAGTTTTGCAATCTCTAGACACTCGCCTTCAAAGCCTCTATAGAGTAAATTACAATACAATATCTGGCAACAACTGTCATATCTTTTCATTAATTAATCATCTAAATGATTAACGTGGTGGTAATACGCATGTCATTTTTATTATATACATATTTTGGTCCTGAACTTTGGCAGGTGTTAAACAGTTTCCAACACTGTATCCGTTCACCAGCCAACCAGCTCCCTCTGTCCCTTATTCTTATATTCATTTAGTCCAGGGGACTGCGACCTTTTCAGTGCGAGGGCCAGAGAAAGCTTCGACCTGTTGACCGGAGTGCCAAAGAGAACCTAAAGGTGACAGCAAGCAACCCAGATTACAAGAAATTTATTGAAATATATGTAAATCAGTGACTGTGGAAAAAGGTTTGTGACAATATACAAGAAAATGTAGAAAAACAGGCAAACTAGTAACTAGATTACTAAAAAAAATATTGAACAACATGCAAATCAGTGACTGCAGAAAATAGTTTTATTAAGAGACAATGGAATTAGTGGGATGGTTGGTGTTGTTTCCCATGATTCATTAATTCACTTCAATTCAATGCGCGGATAGATTGATGAGGTAGACAAGAGCAGAATGTCATTGCAATCACGTCCAGAGGCACCGACTTCGTCATTTAGTTGGCTAGGCTGTCGCGGGCCTGATTTAGTCTTATTTGTAGAGGGATTTAATTCAAATTTCAATCATGATTATAATATGATAGTGGTTTTATATACTGAAATGCAGCGGAATGAAATTCGCACTTTTAAAAAAGGAATTTCAAGTTGTCAAATTGCTTTGTTTTAAAAGTTTAAACTAAAGATACTACATGACTGATCAATCTATGATACTCCTGAAAATGCATATATAAAAAATTATTATCATTATCGTATCAGTAATACTGCCATCATCAATATCATCCTTAGGGTAATAGCAAGAAAAAAAAATACAGCTACAATAACAATCTATCTATTAATATTGACAATGTATATAAGAAACGTAATACGAAGAAAATGAAGAAGAAAGGATATATATAGAGAAAGAGACTGACTATAAAGAATTAAAATATTAATATTTGGGTTTTCAGGTGCAGATGATGGTGAGAGTGGGCTACCGACCATGCCCTAACATGCCCATAGGAGTTTGAGGAGGATGGGAAGGTGATGTCACAGAGGATGGGAAGATAATAGAAGGGTATGGTAGGGCATACCGGAAGCTTTGGCACCAACATACCAATTGGGGTAATCTTGCATCAACATATAATACGGCCATGAAAACCATTTTAAGTTACTTTGCAAAATACAACAAGTATTGATACTGATTTTATCATGTTTTTAGTCTGGATGCCTTGGCAGTGAGTGTTTAGAGGTCACAAGACCTGATAGGTATTCCATAATGAAATTTTCTTTTTTATACAATTCTGTATCTGCACTGAATAATGTTGGCAAGTTTCTTTGACCGACTTACACAAACGCCATTTTTCAATAAAATGTCATACAGCAATATGTACGTGCTTAAGCACGTACATATTGCTGAATGACAATTTATTGAAAAATGGTATTTGTGTAAGTCGGTCAAAGAAACTTGCCAACATAATACATAATACAATCTGCAGTGCAACAATCGCCGTCCTTGGCAACTTCAGAAAACACGGTGCTACGAGGTACAGATTATACCTGCAGTGCACTTGGCTGTTAGCCTTTCATCCGTCCCTAACCGTACATAGTCATTCATTCACTCATGGGAATATTGATAATGTTCAATTGAAAATGTTGTTGTACAGCCGAGAATTATTTGAAAAAAAAATGAATAACAAGTAAAACCGTTACAAGTGTAATTCCTTGATATTTAAGATCTAGATTATTGCTCAGGAGTCGTTCTAAACATTAGTGATGAATTCGGTATATCATTGAAAAAGATCTTTTAGCTGTTGAGAAACAAACCATTAGTCAAAGAATCATTTGTCCACAAGATGCCACATTCCATCTCATTTATTCACTTTCATCTTTAGCTTTGGTTCTTCATCTAATCAATCATGAGCCTTAGTATCTCTACCTATCTATCGATCTATCTATAGATATATCTTTATCTGTCTCTCTATATCTCTATATCGCTCTATCTATCTCATTCTTTCTATCTCCACTCTCTATCTCCGTCTCTCTATCTCTATCTCTCTCTCTATGTCTCTCTCTATCATCTATCTATCTATCTACATATCTATCTATCTATCTCTTTCTCTCTCTCTCTTTCTCTCTCTTTCTTTTTCTTTCTCTCTCTTTCTCTCTCTCACTCACTCTATCTATCTATCTATCTACCTATCTCTTTATATGTATATATATATGTATATATATATATATATATATATATATATATATATATATATCCGCCATCTTGCCATTGGTCTCTTTGTGTCGTGTCTCTCTCTCTCTCTCTCTCTCTCTCTCTCTCTCTCTCTCTCTCTCTCTCTCTCTCTCTCTCTCTCTCTCTCTCTTCTCTCTCACAGTTTCAGAAGGTCCATGAGAGCTTAGTTTAGAGGCAGGTTTTACGGTAACCAATCTTTTGCGGGATAGGCAAATGACATTTGAAAATTTTTCTTCGGTTTTTGACTTTCTGAAAAAGTGAAAGAGTTAATCCTGTATTCCTTCAAACAATATTATTGTTGTCAAAAGGTTTCTTTTCTTATTTTTACCCCCGTTGTATAGTTTTTTATCTTCCTAGCCTTTGGAATATTTTAATTGTATACTGTCATTTCTATTCATGTTACTTTCAATCCTCAGAATTGCGTGAACATAGCACTGGTGCTAAGTATAGCTTGCAGGCCTGGGGAGACCAAGTTGTATTACGGGGTTACGAGAGGAAAAGAGGAAAAGGGCGAGAAAGAGGGAGGAGGAGACAGTAGGGAGAGGGGAAAAAGAAATGAAGTGAGTGAGCAAAGATAAAAAAGAGAGAGCAGATTGGAAACATAGGGAGAAAGGAGTGGGGGGGAGAGGGATAAAAAGTTTTCGTGTACAAACTCTCATCTTCTGGAAGCAGAAATCTAACTATTCATGTAAGAGTTACAAACATCGATGCTGGGTCATTCTCTAGTTTCTATTCCCACTGTAGCTAGAGTCTCCTAATCCTCATATCACCGAAATACAGAATGCCATTTACTATTATGCTACATACCGAGGCACCTCTCGCAGAAAGTATGGCCACAGTGCGGTAAGATGAGAGGACGTTGTTTCCTACTGTTGTACATGTCCCTACAAATGTTGCACCGTAGATTCAACTGTTTCTGTGAGATAAGATTAGCGATTTTAATGATAATACATATATCATTACATATACCATATACACACACATATAAAATCCACTAACCAAAGCATATAAAACCATATATATAATAATATATATATCTATTTATCTATTTATATATATATATTATATA
Organism: Penaeus japonicus; assembly: GCF_977035675.1. NCBI lineage: Eukaryota > Metazoa > Arthropoda > Malacostraca > Decapoda > Penaeidae > Penaeus > Penaeus japonicus. Next base: position 21,742,092 of record NW_028234405.1, on the reverse strand, counting down.
TATATGCAGATTCAGAAGGTCCATGAGAGCATAGTTTAGAGGCAGGTTTCGGTAACAATCTTTGCGCTGATAGCAAATCGGACATTTGAAAATTTTCTTCTGGTTGACTTTCTCTGAAAAAGTGAAAGAGTTAATCCTGTATTCCTTCAAACAATATTATTGTTGTCAAAAGGTTTCTTCT
>NW_028234405.1:21716911-21721911 GCF_977035675.1 Penaeus japonicus | reverse complement strand
CCAAGTCGAGGACATCGATGAGCGCGAAGTTGGGCCGAAGGTTCCCGAACTGGTCGCGGTCCTGACGGCAAGAAGGGCACCGAAAGACTCTCTTGCGGCTCTCCACATCTTAAAGGGAAATAGTTATGATTGTTTTTTCTTTGACCATGTTCATTTTTAGTGGTGGTTGGCAGCTGCTTCTAATCCTCATTCGAAATGGACCATGAATATGATAGAGACAAGAAAAATATCCATTGAGCTTTTCTTTTGCTATTGTACAATGAGCAAAACAAGTGAAGTGAAGTTTCTACGTAAGTCTCGGACGAAATTATGTAAGTTGCCAGTTAGTCATGTAAAGTTTTTTTTATGTTTCTCTATTACAACGTTGTAATGATTATAATGATAGATAAACTGAACAAGATTACTCTCTACTGTTAAGCAGTAAGAATTGAAAAGAAAGAATTATGGAGCAACATTCTGGGCAGTCAATTGATTGTTGTTGTTTTTTCTGTTTTCCCAGCAACACCTTATCCGATTCGTATATTAAAACATTGTGAGACACTATCAGTTTCACTATCATTTGGCTTACGTAGTTGTTAATATCGTAATTAAGGCTACACTCATTATCAATGAAAACAATCCAACAAGATATGCTGGCACAATCATAATGAAATATATCAAACGAAACATACAATTGCTCATATATGTCTACATTCAGCACTCGATTATAAGACGTTATCTACAGCGTCACATACCCGCAATTGTTGTCATTTCGGGGGTGGAGCATAGGCACTGTCGGCCGTACGACAGCGAAGTGTCGTAACGCCCTGTCGCACTATAACAACCGTGCCATTGTGGTGAAAATGAAGGGGAAAAAGAAAAACACCTTTGGCTACATAGGATACTTATGTGACGCCCATGACAAATACTTCGTTTTTAGTTTGTTTTAATACATTCATATTGAAATATGAAATTATGTTAATATATTTGTTTAATCATGAAAAAAAGTTTACTTCTTCAATTAGCAGTTTAGTATATTAACAGTCAGTTGATAGATCTTTTTTGTGCATATATAATACATTCCATAATAAATCAATTAAAACAAAATTTATTTCAGGTGTTTAATATCATTGTGGCATATTTCGTATTTTCATATTTCCATTGTGATAAAACACATAAGTTACATGAGGGGTAGACTTCCATTGGATATGGATAAAATCAAAGGTGCATTCCAGAAATAGTAATGAAAACAAAAATATCACACGCTAGCATATTACTTTGAATATTAAGGATTATTACTTTAACTGAACTAAACTCAGCTTTTACATGGGTTACTTATTTGATTTATTTTGACATGTTTGCGTGATACTGTAAGAAAGACAAGGGAAATGGTGAAATTTTAATCATTCCGAAGTTTTCTCTCAAGAGATCGCATAGTGCCCATGAAAATGTAGACAAAATCCAACATATTATTCTACGTGTGACTATATACTTTAATAGCCTTTAATTAGCGGTATGCCTTATGAATAACTGCAAAACTACATTCAAAACATTTAAATCAAATTGTAGCATACCAAAAACTAGGTAAAATCAGTTTATTATGAGTTTAAAAATAAATTTAATTCAATCAAAGGACTCAAACAATTATTTATCACCCATTTTTCAAAGATACTTATGATGGTATTTGTTTTAAACCTTCGCTAATGAATTAGAGTCTTGAAATATGTGATATGCTAATTAACATAATAATAATTCACTTCAACATATATTTTGTTGTAAACTATCTTGAAGATATTACTTAAATGGCCGGATGAAATTACCTGAAATATTTGGCATTTTTGCGCATGCGTGGGCGGAGCCATCTCACAAAAGCATTGGAAATAAGGCAGCGAATGGCTGCATAATTGCGAGTGATTGCCAATAATTGCAGATAAGGATGCTGCAGATAACGCCTATTGTTGACAGCTGACACTTCGTGTCCGGTTTGCCTGTTATTACCAAAATATGCACTTTAAAAAAATGTTTTGAAGTGAAAAATTAAATTAACTAGATTTTATTTCTCATTTCCTTCAACAATAATTACACTGGGTTAACTTTTCTTGCAAATATTGCTGTAAATTGGCCTGAAGTACAAAACTTAATTCTCCATCCGAATAAGTTGATTACTGAACGAAATTCTAGAATGTTTCGACCATTTCACAAACATGGGATTTTTTTTAATACGCAAGATTTTATGAATATGTTGTATATAATAGATTCATATATGATGATATAGCCATAAATGACGAAACAAATACATTTCCGTATCTAAAGAAAAAGACTCGCTAAAGGACAAGTTGCTAATTAGTGATTTTTGAACTAACGAAAGGACAAGTTGCTAATTAGTGATTTTTGAACTAATGTCTTCAAAGTAACCTCTTACCTCTTTTTTTGCACATGTGGTACACTGTATTTCAGCAATGTTTAACTATTACTTTCATTGTTTGTTTGTTTTTCTTTCATTTTTTGATAGTCAAAAATAATCGATCGATAAATAAGTCTCGAGAAAAAAATAATCCTTTATAACCATAGCGACATTATTATACAAAAACATCAAATGTATCAATGTCTGCCTTTAACGCAATAAAAACATCAAGACACAAATCGCACACTCGGACACTTAATAGAAAGCATACTTAGGCATTTCTTGCAGAAGGTGTGGCCGCAGTGAGGGAGAATAAGAGGTTTGCGATCATCTTTGTTGTAGCTGTCTCTGCAAACTGCACAGGTCAGGCCCGATGTATTCTGGAAGACAAAAGGATGTTTTTTGTAGTAACTGTTACACTGTCTGGCCGATTTCGCTATGTGCATTTTCTTCTGACTCTTCTCACATTTTCATGTGCCTGTAGCTCTCTCTACATACGTGTTTATCTCTCTCTCTCTCTCTCTCTCTCTCTCTCTCTCTCTCTCTCTCTCTCTCTCTCTCTCTCTCTCTCTCTCTCTCTCTCTCTCTCTCTCTCTCTCTCTCTCTCTCTCTCTCTCTCTCTCTCTCTCTCTCCAACCAGCACTCTCACACATAATGACGCAGACACACATACATGTATATAAATATGTATATGTGTGTCATGTGGCACACTGTTGGCAGTAGATATAAATCATCAGTGGCAGTAGCACAGATGAGATGAACTGGGTCCTTCCTTGTGACTGATTATGCTTCATGGGACAATGGCTACATTTCTGAAGAGTGTTCGGCTGCCCACTCTCTTCAGCTACGGCGTGTGGAGTCACTAAGGTTGTGGTTGCGTCTATTTCAGGTAGGTTCAGTACTAACGTATCAGCCTGCGATGCGAGCTATTTCATGTGCTGTGTCGCCGCTTGCGATCACTGCTGACGAAAACTTTTGCAGGAAGATATTCTGGGTTTGGGGAGGGTTCAAATTCATAGATGTAATGGTATATGGCCTCCTAGTCCTGAAGACGGAAGGTCAGAAGTTGATCCTCAAAGCAAGTTGTAGCTTGCTGGAGAGGGGAAGGTTTGGGTCGTTACACTTATGGTGGGATGGATCACTGAGTATGCCATCGGCCAACTGTGCAAGTTTTGGGCGGAGATTTTGTACTTCATATCAGAATCTTGTGGTGGGGCTGATAACATTTCTAAACTAGAAGTCGATCTCCTCCTGCGCGAACATTTAAGTGAATGTGATGTAGACTTAGGTCGATGTATGGGAAATTACTGACTCGTGATCCAAATATTCTCCACAGGAAATTCCAGCAGCGTGCGAGTCATGGTGCACTCATCACTGACTGGCTAAATAAGAGGGTTCATACAGAGCAAGGCCATCGTCCAGGTAGCTACAGCCGGGGTCATATGTTATATTGTCTGAGTCCCTACATTATGTTGCCAAGAAGCTTTTTATGAATACATGGAATACATGGAATACATGCATGCCAACATCAATGTCCTTGCGCTTGGCAAGTTGTTGCTGCTTAAGGTATTTGTCTGGAACGCTTCTTGCTTATAAGTAACTTGCACAATTAGAAACTTGTAGACTGGGAAGGGCAGTTGCTCAAAATGCTCATAAATCAAACCTGATTTAATGCATGAAAGATAAAAGGAGGGGCATAACCAAGGGTAGCATAATAGGTGAGTATGTAAACATGCTATGCATCAGGTCCCAACATTATGTGATGTTTGATAAATATACAACCTAATTACACTGGGCAACTCTGCAAAAAAATGAAAGGATAGCATTGCCTTCAGGAATCTCTACAGGTAGCAATTCAATTACAAATGCTGATCTCTGTATGCCACGACAGAGGCACGCACGTACAACTTGGCACGATAAGAGCACTAGACATGTTGGTCAGATATAACTGGCAGCATTGATCCTGCACCTTAGAAATCGTGGGTATAGTAACAAGTATTAACAGCAACACTTGCTTTAACAGGTGTTGCTATGCTGTCAGTAAATTATTACTAGCAAGGGAAAATATCTGTCATCTTGTGCAAGAGAAGCAGCTTGTGCGTTTTTTAATAACACTTATTGCCAGTAAGGCAAATTATCTATAGCCATGTTCAAGAGAGACAGCCTCTGCTTCTGTAAGAACATCATATCAATTGCCAGTTGGCAGAGCAAACTATCTATCACCATTTGCATGTACAGAAACTATTGTGATTACAAACAGGCAAGGTAAAACCTCTAAACGTAGTATGTAAATTATCACAGAAAGTGACTTCATGCATTCCAAGGACAAGTAATACTACCATGCACACTGGGCAACGACAAGTTGGTAACAATATCATTTGTAATTGTTACCTTCCTTTCAGGCATCTAATACAAACCCATGCTAAGCAAAGGTTATTACCTTACAATGTATTACTGAATCATCAATAACTATAAAAAGGCAAAAATATAAGAGCCAAAGAACATTTTCTCATAATGGCCTAGTGCTGCTGCCGTGAGCAAGCCAGGGTGATGGTTTAAAAACAACTTTAATACCGAAACTTGCCAGCTTTCTAAAAATGCATACTGGAATATAAAA
>NW_028234405.1:21706911-21711911 GCF_977035675.1 Penaeus japonicus | reverse complement strand
AGGCCTGGCTTCGCAGCGAACAAGGAAGAACAAGATCACTGGACAAGATGTACCCTCCACAACCGCGCACTTAAACTTCTCTTCGAAATGTTTCCGCTCGACATTTCTTCACAAAAAACCGTAAGTACATACAATGGGCCAATTCTCCTTATTTCTCTATTTTCTCTATGTCCCCCATATACGTGTGCTTATGTGTTAGCCAGGTGCAGTTAAAGACGGAAGAGAACACAGGAAGTAGGGAAGTCAGGTCATAACTGAATGCAAGCATTATAACATTGGATTATTATAGCAAAGCATAATCAGTGCCTTGGGTCACATAAAAAGCAATATCAGTGCCATACAACCATCGAACCACGCTACTTGATGACCCCTGTCGTCAGAAAAATAACTAGACTCAAACTACTGTAAGCTAGCTAAGGAAAATGTCTCCACACATACCATGTGAGAAGCAGATCATATACAAAATACTGCAGTGAGATGATAGATGCTATGACTGGCCTCATGACAGCTTTCAGACGTAAATGGCGTGATGCCCTGTACCTCAAAAGTGTGGTTGGGATGACTTTGCCATGCACACAAACACTGTATAACTCAGCCAACGTTCTACCTTGGTGAAAACATGCAGGAGTGGGTGTGTCTTGCATGGCTCCTTCAGCGACATACGTCTTCTATGACCCCCTGAACAGCATGCATGTGTCTTGCACGGCTTCTTAAGCGACATGTGTCTTGCATGGCTTACTGAACAACAATAGCATGACTTTGCAACTGCCAATAGGAGAGTAAAAATAAGAGGAATCTATAGAGTAGAGTTGCAAGAAACAGAAAAAATACGAAAATTAATAGCTCTTATCGATGAGAAACTTAAAGTACTAAATAACAGGAACACTTTAACAATATACAAATAAATTAATTAATAGATAAGAATCTGGCAATATTGATCGCCAATTCTGATTCGTAATGAAAATGAAAACTGTTAGGAATTTACATGGTTTACATGCAATATCGGCGCCCATTCGATATCGTAATCAAACATGAAAAATATTTCAAAGGGTCACCTTCAAAACAAATATTTTGGGGAGTAACAGCAATACAATTTCCCCAAAGTTCATTGTCCGAATGATAAAGATGTATAGAGAGAATTTGTAGGATTATTTTACAAGAAAGGGAAGACCGATAGCAACCTTTTCACATGGTCAAGCCTCGAGGAAGGGGGTTGAGAGTAAGATATCGGAACAATACAAATTGTATGAAAATATCTCATTCTGATTATTATATATAACAAACAGAACTTCAAAATATTCTGTTTATTCTTCGGATAAGAGGGAGCGGATGAGCTTAAATGGGCCGCAAGGATGGGTTTTCAAGGCGAGATAATACAGGTAAACAAGGGAAGAAAGAGAGGGAGGACTGAGGACTTTCTCTTTTGATGTGCGTTTCAGTGATCAAAACATTGACAATAACTGCGTTCACACATAAGTTAAAGGGAAGGAAATCCTCTAGATTCACACTTACTCACAGGAACTTCACAGCAGAAAATACAGAGTAAGCAATCACGAAAATGAGAGAGAAAAAACGCAGCATGGAAAATCGTATTTCCAACAAAACCAAACAAAAATAAAAGAGCCAGGGTTTCTCTAACTTACGGAAATTTTCGTCGACTTCTTGACTTCTTATCTCGTTGCGACCTTTTCTGCTCGCGTCGGAGACTTACTCGTGGTAAGGCCACGGGACTTGGGTCGGCAGCTGGTCACATAGCTAGAATCTTGGGGTGGGATGTCTTTCCAGACATCCTACACCTTTTTTCCATCCTTACTTTCCTCTATCCTCCCTCCCTCTTCTTCTCCCCTTCCCTCTTTCCCTTCTTCCTTCCATCCATCCTCCCTCTCTCTTTTTGTCCCCTTCCTTCTTTCCCTTCCTCCTTTCCTCCATCCTCCTTCCCTCTTCTCTCCTTCCCTCCTTCCCTGCCTCCTTTCCTCCATTCTCCCTCTCTTCTCCTTCCTCCCTTCCCCATATCCCCACCGTCCTCTCCCCACTCCACCTCTCCCTTTTCTTCACTAACCTGTACGAGTTCGTCGTATTCTTCCTTGGGTCTCTTGTTGACATTCTCCTTAATGGCTTTGATGATGTCGGGCGCTTTGTCAACCACAGAAATGAGGAGTTCTTTCACAGCCAATACGATCGTAGCTGGCAACATTAAAGCCATTTTCTAAAAAGCAGTGAAAAAAAGGATTTCTTTATAGTTGTCTAGAAATCATATATAATTGAAATGATATTATTTTAATCTGCATTGGACAAATCCTTTAGCTAAACGGCAGAGAAGAAGGATTAATCAATTCATCTTATACATGATAGAGGTATATGAAGTGTAAAATGCATTTTTAAATAATATAAAGTTAAATATATTCAAATAAAACTAGAGCCAATGAGAAAGCGATGAAAAACGATGATGTTATTTCTCAGATACAACTGAGGCCATCTAGTTGTGTAGTCCGATCGATCTAAGGTAATTAGATTCTGAGGTAATTATGATACCTAAATGTTGCAAGTTTCCTAGTCACACTTTTCCCTGTCTGGCGTCCTGTCAAACGTCTGTTTCCTACCTCCGGCCCGCACCTGACTACAGCTATTACGCCAACATGCGCGACAGAACGGAAGCATTGTCAACATCTTATTTTACCAGCTATTCCATATCTGCCATGGTTGGAAACATCTGTAGACGTCATTCTCTATCTCACTTTTACTATTATCTTATCGCATTGTAAATTCTTGTAAATATCTGCTATGTGATATACAATTGTTCGTTTCCCGGTTTACGGCCATGAAAACAAAGGGGTAAAAGAGGCTGTTCCGCACACTCAGAGAGCACATAGTTCAGAGCAATCACAGCTCAAACCTTTAACCTCGCTGACTGGAGGCAAGCAGAAAATCAGCTGTTTTTTCCAGCATATATCAGACTGCAGTTTAACAGAGTAAAAGAGAGACTGAGAGAAAGGGAATGGGTGAGTGAAGGGGAGTGGGAGGCAGGGAGGGTGAGAGAGAGGGAGGGAGGGAGGGAGGGAGGAAGAGAGAGAGAGAGAGAGAGAGAGAGAGAGAGAGAGAGAGAGAGAGAGAGAGAGAGAGAGAGAGAGAGAGAGAGAGAGAGAGAGAGAGAGAGAGAGAGAGAGAGGGGGGGGGGGATGAAATCGAGAAAGAAAGGGAGTGAGAGATTGTGTGAGGCAGAGAGAGGGAGGGGGAGGAGAGAGTGAAAAGGAAGTGGGAGAGAGGGAGGAAGATAGAAAGGGAGGGAGGGAGAGGGAGAGGGAGAGGGAGAGGGGGAGAGAGGAGAGGGGAGAGGAGAGAGAGAGGGAGGAGAGGAGAGAGGGAGAGGGAGAGAGAGGAGAGAGAGAGAGAGGAGAGAGAGAGAGAGAGAGAGAGAGAGAGAGAGAGAGAGAGAGAGAGAGAGAGAGAGAGAGAGAGAGAGAGAGAGAGAGAGAGAGAGGAGAGAGAGAGAGAGAGAGGAGAGAGAGAGAGAGAGAGAGAGAGAGAGGAGAGAGAGAGAGAGAGAGAGAGAGAGAGGAGAGAGAGAGCGAGGAGAGAGAGAGAGAGAGGAGAGAGAGAGGAGAGAGAGAAAGAGAGAGAGAAAGAGAGAGGAGGAGAGGAGAGAAGAGGAGAGAAGAAGAGAGAGAGGGAGAGAGAGAGAGAGAGAGAGAGAGAGAGAGAGAGAGAGAGAGAGAGAGAGTGGGGAGAGAGAGAGAGAGTGAGGAGAGAGAGAGAGAGTGAGGAGAGAGAGAGAGTGAGGAGAGGGAGAAAGGAGAGAGATAAAGAAAGAGAGGGAGGGGAGAGGGAAAAGGAAAGTGAAACGGAGAGAATGCAGTGGAGAGAGAAGGGGATGGTTGAGGGAGAGGGAAGGGGATAAAGGATTAGGCAGATTTATGGAGCAGATGCCTCGCCGAGCTTAAATGCACTATGGCGAGCCCACCTGTGTAAGAGAGTGTTGGCCCTTACCCACCATGGTGCCAAACAGCAGTAACCGCCAGGCAATAGTGGAAACACACGAGCCTGGACGGGGTTCGATCTGCTGCCCACGAAGGAAGATACGAGGCCGGCGCGTTACCACTTTACCAACCTAGTGAAGCGTCTAGTGAAGGGGAAAGGCTGGCCATGATATAAATAAACATTAGAGATGACGTCATCACGAATTATCAACACAAAATTTCACTCTCAGTCATTCAGATGTTATACATTGTTTACTTAATTTCAATGAGTATTCTGTAAACTATTTCTATGTACATCTAATTGACTGTTACAGTAATTCCCCTTAAGAAATATCGGTAGCTGGCGACTACGAGACGACTTCCCTGCGGTGTCGGGCGTACGATAAATCAAGAAAAACAGGAAGAGAGAATAAGAGAAAGAGAGAGAGACAGACAGACAGACAGACACACAAACAGAGGGAAGGAGGGGAGGGAGGGAAGGAGGGAGGGGAGGGGGAGGGGGGGGAGAGAGAGAGAGAGAGAGAGAGAGAGAGAGAGAGAGAGAGAGAGAGAGAGAGAGAGAGAGAGAGAGAGAGAGAGAGAGAGAGAGAGAGAGAGAGAGACAGGCTGACTGACAGACAGACAGACAGACAGACAGACAGACAGACAGACAGACAGACAGACAGACAGACAGACAGACAGACAGACAGACAGACAGACAGAGAGGGAAGGAGGGGGGGAGAGAGAAAGAGAGAGAGAGAGAGAGAGAGAGAGAGAGAGAGAGAGAGAGAGAGAGAGAGAGAGAGAGAGAGAGAGAGAGAGAGAGAGAGAGAGAGAGAGAGAGAGAGAGAGAGAGAGAGAGAGAGGGAAAAGAAGAAGAATTCACTTTCTGTTGGCACTATTATTATCAGTACTCACGGTTCTACAAGTATCAAAACACACAGTTCCGCCGTTGAGTCCTGTTGCCTTGAGACTAAAGATTGAGCAGTGTACGTACGACGTGTGTGTGTCCTGTACGATACGTTCTGCGATACCAGAATTTCGAGA
>NW_028234405.1:21686911-21689411 GCF_977035675.1 Penaeus japonicus | reverse complement strand
CATGGCTCTGCTCTGTTTACCTGTGAAGATATGTCAACAACATGTTTTGTTGGTATTTTGAAAGATGTGGACTAAGTGTGTGTGTGTGTGATGCACACACATACACACACACACACACACACACACACACACACACACACACACACACACACACACACACACACACACACACACACATATATATATATATATATATATATATATATATATATATATATATATATATATATATATATATATATATTCATATATACATATATATATATATATATATATATATATATATATATATATATATATATATATATATCAGGAAAAAAACACTACACAAAATAAATTTGTATATGTGTATCTACGATGTGCGTGTGTTTGTGTGATTATGTAATTGAGAAATATAGATAGATAGACTGAGAAACGAGAAAGGGTACTGCCTTAGCCCAAGAGTTTGTTGATCGAAATATGTAAAGCAGTTGCAAAAGATCATGAGTTGAAGAGAAAAAGAAATGAAAAATCCTGTGATACTTTTTAATATTCATATATATGATAATGCATCAGAGAACCTATGAGGACGTTCCAGACACCAGCTCTCAGGGGATACCGACTTAATTGCGCCACTTCTTCCTCCTTTCATTTCTCTTTGTTTTTGTTTTGTTTTTTGTTGTTGTTGTTGTGGTGGTGGTTTTCCTTCCATTTCCCTTTTCTTGTTAATCCTCCTGACCTCTTTTTCCAAGAGGTCTTCCCAAGCGACAAATCTGAATTTAAAGGGTAGGCTCATCTCCCTCCTTTCCCTTCCTCTTCTTCCTACCCTCCCTTCCTTCCCTTCCCTCCTTTCCCTTCCTTCCCTCCCTACTCGCCTTTCCCTTCTATCTCTCCCTACCCTTACATTGCTCGCATCTCTTCCTTCCCTTCCTTCCCTATCCTCCCTTCTTTCCCTTCCCTCCCTATCCTCCCTTCCTTCCCTTCCCTCCCTACACTCCCTTCTCTCCCTACCCTCCCTTCTTCCCCTTCCCTCCCTACCCTCCTTTCCTTCCCTTCCCTGCCTACATTCCCTTCTCTCCCTGCCATCCCCTCCCTGCCTACCCTCCCTTCCTTCCCTTCCCTCCCTACCCTCCCTTCCTTCCCTTCCCTCCCTACCGTCCCTCCCTTCCCTCCCTACCCTCCCTCCCTTCCTACCCTACCTTACCCTCCTTTCATTTCCTTCCCTTCGCTTTCCTTCCTTTCCTACCCTCCCTCTTCCTTCCATCAACCCCCTGAAGATAGAGGAAATGAGGAGGGGGGGGGGAGAGTAGACTAACAGCCACACAGACAGACGATCTTCAGAAAACGGATGACTGTCTTCTCGTGGGCCGCGTCGGGGGCTTCTTGTGCTTGCTCCAGGGCGAGAAGAAGGTGGTCGTCCTCTGAGGGGAGGTGGGCGTGGGCGGGGGCGTGGGGTTGGGCGTGGGACCCGGGGAACTGCTTCGAGACCAACTGCGGTTGAACTGACGCTCGCTGGGGAGAGGCGAAGGGAAATTAGGATGGATTCTTTATACAGTATAAACATACAGCATAAACACGCACACGCACCTAAATACAAACATACACGCAAATAACAACCCCATCTCTCCTAAACGCTCACACAAACATCCCTCCTTTCACAAACACACACACAAACACACATATACACAAACAAACAAACAAACACAAACAAACACAAATGCACATGACCCCCCTAATCACACAAACACACACGTCAAACTTACAGCCTGACACCCTTGTCCACCGCCAGCTCATTGAGGTGCGTGACGAACGCCTGCGGAAGAGTGGCAGGGTTGGGCACTACACGCCCGTCTGCCACGACGCCCAGAGACGCCCGCCCTTGGTATGAGGCTACGCACACTGACAGTACTGTGGGCGAGGGAGGGAGGGAGGTTAGAGGGGAATGAATGAAGGGAGTCTGATTGGACGATAGATGTGTGTGTGCACATGAGTGAGCGAAAACTATCAAATACAGATATAAAGATTGAGGAATAAATGCCGAAATATTACATTGTGCTGTAGGATATATTTTTTAAGATTTTTATTTCAAAATACCGCCATTTGATTACTTTCTCATATATATTTATATAACCTCATTTGATATAACTTAAATGAATAATATAACAACGTAATGTACTCAATTGTCAATGTAATTTCCAATACTAGACGAAAAAGGGCTTCACCTGCTCCTGCCTGAGGTGGCCTCCAGTAGAAGATGTTGAGCAGGTCGTGTCCCCAAACTTTGACAGTGCTGGAGGGCCCCGCCAGGTTGGACATAAGAACGGGGTACCTGACGGAGAGAGCGCGGAAGGTGGCGCCGAGAAGCGACTCCGGCAGGAAGTAGGAGACGTTCCTGAGGAGCCACACGGACGCCAGGTAGCGCTCAGGATAGCGGCGGATGTTCTCCATGGAGCGTTGCACCATCTGCAGCGCCGTGGAGGAGTCCGTGGCGCCCGTGGGAAGCGCCATGGTGACGAGGCCG
>NW_028234405.1:21664411-21666911 GCF_977035675.1 Penaeus japonicus | reverse complement strand
GTTTAATGCTAAATAGTTCAATGACAGGGACTCTCAATCTCTCACACACGCCCACGCTCTCTCTCTCTCTCTCTCTCTCTCTCTCTCTCTCTCTCTCTCTCTCTCTCTCTCTCTCTCTCTCTCTCTCTCTCTCTCTCTCTCTGTCTCTCATATATATATATATATATATATATATATATATATATATATATATATATATATATATATATATATCTATATATATCTATCTATCTATCTATCTATCTATCTATCTATCTGTCTGTCTATCTATCTATCTATCTATCTATCTATCTATCTATCTATCTATCTATCTATCTATCTATCTATCTATCTCCTTCTCTCTCTCTCTCTCTCTCTCTCTCTCTCTCTCTCTCTCTCTCTCTCTCTCTCTCTCTCTCTCTCTCTCTCTCTCTCTCTCTCTCTCTCTCTCTCTCTCTCTCTCTCTCTCTCTCTCTCTCTCTCTCACACACACACACACACGTTTTCAGCAACTCACAAAAGCCTCCCCAACGCACCTGTTAAGAAGGACACGAGGCTACTGATCACAATGTTAAGGGCTATCCCGAGGACGCCATTGTAGCAGTAGGACAAGTCGTAGATGGTGTGGCTGGACATCCTGCGAAGGAAAGAAAATACATGGTTAGTAGGGAATAAAAGGGGAGGCGCGATGGAGAAGGGAGGAATAAAAATAGGAGACAATAAAGAGAGATGGGGGACGAGAGAGAGAGAGAGACAGAGTGGGTGAGAGAGAGAGAGGGGGGGGGCGGAGGGGGGGAGAGAGAGGGGGGAGAGGGAGGGAGGGAGAGAGAGAGGGAGAGAGAGAGAGAGAGAGAGAGAGAGAGAGAGAGAGAGAGAGAGAGAGAGAGAGAGAGAGAGAGAGAGAGAGAGAGAGAGAGAGATTTAAAACAAACAGGATGGTTACAGAAAGAGGCAAGTTAAAACTAAACTCCGGGCGAAGCGTCATCTTCGTAAATCTCTCTGAGCTAAACTGAAATTGCGTCTTTAAGAGTGGGGGTTAAAAAAGGACAATTTTACAAGGCTGTATATGAAATCAGAGTTTCAGTAATTTTATCTCCATCAGAATTACGCATCTGTATGTGTGTATGTATTTGTAATTGTGCCCTTGTTTTCTAACCTTACAGTTCTCATTGCCTTTATTTCTCCCTCCCTCTCTTCCCTCTTCTCTCTTCTGATCCTCTTTCTCCCTCTCTTCCTTACGTTTATCCTCTCCCCTCTTCTCTCTCCCTCTGTTGTTTCCGCTTATCCACTCCCTCTCGTCTCTCTCCCTCTCTTCTCTCTATTACTCCCTTCCCCTTCTCTCTCCCTTTAATCATTTACTCCTCTTCTCTTATCGCTTCTTCCCTTTATTTCTCCACTCCTTCTCTTCTTCCCTCTCTCCTCTTTACTTTGCGACTCCTTTTCTTCTCTCTCCCTCTATTCCCGCTATTTTTCCTCTCTTCCCTTCTGTTTCCCTCTCCTCTCTCTACTTATACACTTATCTCTTATCTCTCCCTCTCTTTCCTTTACTTCTCCACGCCCTCTCTTAGACATCCATTTGTTTTTGTATTTTTTAACTGTATCCCTACACTCCCCTCACCTCTCTATACCCACTCCTCTTTTCTGTCTTTCCTACCCTCTCCCCCCTCGTACCCTGATGCTGACTGCTGACCCAGGGGGCGCAGATGCCGACGAAGAAGAGGCCGCAGAGAGGGCCTCCGATCGCCCCGTCGATGGCGTAGATCACGTGGTTGATGGTTCCCAGGTTCCCGATCACGAAAGCCATTCCGATGCCGACGAGTCCCGCTACGGCGGCTGCGGGAGGCGGGAGAGGGGGGGGGGGCGTTGAGAGAGGGGACGGGAAGTGAGATGAGAAAGTCATAAAAAGAGAAAACTAGGTGAAAATATCAGGTAAAATAAGAGAATCAAATCTTGAAATAATAATGTAAAGTAAGATATAAGTCCAAATAAAGAAATAAGATAGAATAGTGTAAAATGGTCCATAACAGGAAATGATATGATATGACAAGATGAAATGAAATTAGATAAAGACAGGTAAAAGATACGTCCAAAAAAAGGGGAAGACAAAATAACATAAGAGGAGACCAAAAAATGGTAGTGGGAAAATCCTACAGTTGATGAGGTGAAAAACAGTTCAGGAATCGAACGCAAAAGAATGTTGATAATAGCATTGTAAAATATATCAATCAATCACAGATACTTCGCTAAAAAAATGCAATGCAAGTCCAAATAAATAGATTAGACTAGAGTAGACAGGCGAGATCAAATTTAGCATTAAAATAATACAAAAGAAACGTCAGTAATAATGTACATAGGCCACATATGCCTTACTGAAAATGTTATATCTCTTTCAATATTAGTACTAACATATAGGCAGCCTACACATCATCAACTCGTTATCACCGTCAGTATCATCTTGACATCATCCTCTCTAAGCATCTCACATGCGCTCTTGAAGTGAAGTTAAAGTGAAAAGAAAAGA
>NW_028234405.1:21636911-21654411 GCF_977035675.1 Penaeus japonicus | reverse complement strand
ATTTGGATCTTTTCCAAACAAGTTCATATCAGATAAAATAAAAGTGCTTTATAAAGTCATTTATCAGCGAAGGATGAAGGTTGAAGGAGCTGCTGCAAGTATTATATTTCTACACTGAATAGTTTTATTTTCAGTTTGCACAAATATTACCATAGATGAGAACAGTCTTGGATCATCGTTTTCTACACATTGTTTAGGTTTAGTGGCTAACTCCACATCTACATGTTTATTATACATACTGCCATGCATGTCTCATGAGTAAGGTATGATAATAAGATCAATACCAATTATATTACTTTTTAATTCTCCTTTCAGACATTTAAGTTCATCACTGATCACGTGTCAGTTTTCCCGAGTGATGCTTCATTACTGCCATCCCAAAATGAAAATTGCTCCTTAGTAGCAGTTTCTCCAAAATATGGACTCGTCTTCGCTGCTCTTGGGACAACTTTTAAAGGTATGTAGTAGTGTTGGCTCATAATTCATTGTGTAGCTTCTCAAGGAGGGGTTGTAGCTAATAGAACTAGCCATATCAGAATTCAAGAAACATTTCCTTTTCAGTGAATATGTCAAATGATCCCTACTGTCTGTAGTGTCCATGAATTTTAATAATATGTCTCTACTTCAGTCTACCAGTCACAAGCACTCTTGGCTGATGGCGGGAAAAAAGATGTGGCAACCGTAGACACAGGAGCTCCCATCACACACCTTGTGGCCAGCTGTGATGGCCTCACCCTCATGGCCGTTGTCATCCATGGCAACATTCCTCATGCGCTTTTCTATGAATGCCGCAACTTTGTGCATGGGGTAAGTTGTTAGTCAGATGGTTTTAGATCCTCTTCCTTTATCTTCAGTCCTTGCCTGTCTGTTGGAATCCCAATATGTAGATTTAAATTACTGTTGTGTGTATATATTTTCCTAGGTAAATCTTAAATTGGTGCCCAGAACTAGTAATGTAAAATCTAAACTATCTTATTGAGCACATCAGTCTTTTCTTTTATGCTATTTCTGTCACAAATTAATGGCTACAGCATTTATGGGAATTATTGTTGTGCAGCATTTAGCAATCATCATAGCCTCCACACCTTCAGTACTCGAGTGAATGGATAACCAACCTCACCATGGGGATTATTGTCAAATAAGGAACCAAACCAAATTCTATCTTGAAAGAATGTAGGTGGTGAAGGTTTGTTTGTCTTTGCCTCAGTGTCATAAAGGTTACAGGAATCCATTGACAGTATGCCACTGTTATGGTAGCAACCCTCAGTTGATCCTCAGTAATTATTTGAGCATTATTAGCATAGTATAGTATTATTTGTTTTGATTTCAATTGCCCATAATTTTCCCAGTATACCTGATGCCATCCCCACATATCAGCGACGATTTTGTCACTTTTATTTGCAGTGTAAATAGCATAAGAGACTAGTTTCTTAGATTGTTGTGTCCTTCAAATTTGTGTCAGATTTTATATTCTTAATGTCAGGTGTCTTCAAGATTTTCCCCCCCATTTTATTTACTCACACTATTCTTTTTACATTTAGTGTGCAAACCAGACACCATTTGCAAGCACTGCCATTGGCCAAGTGGGTGGATCTCGTGTGCAGGGTATCGCATGGAACCCCATGGTAGCCAACAATGTTGCTGTGGCCACCTCACCAGGCTCTCTCTCCATCATCTTACTGAAAGACAATTGTGTTGATGTGAAAACAGTGGAGATAAAGGCATGGTAAGAGGCAGAGGTTTGATTGCACTTTGCAATTTTTTTTCAGTAATGTAAAAGATTTGAGATAGAATTACAATACTTTTTTTTAACTCTTTAGCTGATAGAAAAAAAAATTCTCCTTCAGTGCTGTGGGATGGTCACCGAAAGGCAAGCAGCTGACTGTAGGTTTAACTGATGGATCCCTGGCCTTGTTCAAGCCTGACCTTACCCCTGTGAGAAACATTGCAAGACCACCTATGGAAGAACTGGGTGCTGTACTGAGTATCACATGGTTTACAAGCACTGAGTTCTTCATTGGGTATAAACAAGAGGCTGAGGAGGGAGGCCATGGTAAATTATAAAGTTTTATATGATATTGTGAGAAAGTGAGAATAAAAAAAAATAATAGAAGTAAAGCAAACATTTGAAAATGTAAAAATATCTCTAGATTCTTCTGTGACTCATTCACCCTGTTTTTCTGTCTTTTGCAGTGATGATGTTCATTAGTGCACCAAAAGGAAAAGAGCCAAAGTATGTCTTGTATGAGTTCCTTTGCAATGATAACCAAGGCCCAAGACCACCTATGTTCTACCCTGTCTTTATCACAGAATGGTAAGGGATGTGGCATCTTCTTTGCCTTTCATAAGTATGTGAGATATGATATTAAATAGGTCTTCAAGAGTATCAAAACACTAGATTCAGAGTTGATAGTTCATCCCACAAAAAAGTATACTTGTCAGAAAAAAATAATTGCTTAATGAAAAAATATGAATTTCAGGAGTGTTATGTGTGTGCTGTCCTCAAGAGCTGTTCAGCTGGGTGTATTAGGGAAAGCAGAGAATGGAGGCGAGGGTTGGTGTGAGTATGAGATGGAAGAAGGGAGTGGAGCTGGCCTGCACAACATCTCTGTCACCAAGGAGACTTATGCGCTAGGGATGGCTGTGGACTTTACTTCTTTAAAGAGTTTCACCCACAAAGGTAGTGGATTATTTATGTATTCATGTATTGGGATATTCATGATGATTTTATTTGAAATGCATTCTGCACAGTAAGTTATTTCTCTCTTTTTGACATTGAGGGTAATTTTAGTAATCAGTATATTGGTAGGCTGAAACTTACAATGCTACAATTTTCAGATGGAAGCACAAGTGGACCCTGTCCAGTTCTTTATGCATTGTCAACGGGTGGAGAACTCAACATTTTCCATTTTGTGAATAATGCTGCTGGGGCACCAGTCTTGACCAAGATGGCAGAGGCCCTTCCCAATACAGGGCACAGGACCCCAGATCAGTTTCCAGGAGTTTGCAGTTATGTTGTACCTGCATCAACAACTTCATCTTCAGCTGCTCCACCTGATGCAACACCAAAGCTGGGAACTGTAGGAGAGGTCAGCAGTTCTCCATCAATGTTCAAAAGGTATAGTATTCTATTTATGAAGGTCTATATATATATATATATATATATATATATATATATAATATATATATATATATATATATATATATATATATATATATATATATAATATATATATATATATATATATATTTTTTTTTTTTTTTTTTTTTTTTTTTTTTTTTTTTTTTTTTTTTTTTTTTTAGGAAAATTTTACTTCTTTGTTTCGAAGACGCTGAGATCAGTTTTTGATATTTAAAAACTTGTTGAATATATTACAAAAAAGAATGTTTTTAAAATTATAATTATTGATTGTAGCAGGTGAGCTAATAATACTTGTAATAATTGTTTACTTATCAAGTTGCCAAGATAGAGATCTGAAAAGAAGCTTAGAAAAGTAGTGAATTAACGTTATTAGAAAACTTCTATGAAAATTTATGTCTAAGTAAAATATAGTAAGTTTTGTTTAGAAATAAGGATAATACTGTTGTTTCTGTAATGACAATCACTCACAATTAACCCATTCGCGCCGGTTGACGTGCTGACACGTGGTCGAAAAAAGCCCCGGACCCGGGTGACGTCCTGGCACGTGCTACATTTTCGGCCCGCGCGCCGGGAGGCCAGTAGCGACGTGCTGAAACGTCCGCATTAGAATGATAGATTATTCTTAGTACAATTCGATTTTCATACTTGATTTGTCTTAGCTACTTTAGTTTATCCTTCTAAATAGTAGAAAATGGGATATAACGTAATATGAATGACGTCAAAGGTACATACGTAATCTTGAGTACGGCATGGTGATTTCTGTTTCTGATTTGTTGAATATGATGATCTGAGTCGAAAGACTATCGTAAAATCAATTGTAATTGGCCGAGGAATAAAAAAAAATAAAAATAAAAAAATTATATAACATCTTTTTGTTGCCCCACTAAAAGAAAATGACACTTGAAAAAACATTGCTGTTACTTGCATTCACTTGTATGCACATGTATGGTTGTTCATATTCTCTTTCTTTTCGTTTAGGAAGAAAAAAAAAATTGAAAAAAAAAAACTATGTTTGTTACCTCACTAGAAGAATGCTTCCACTTCCCATTGGTATTACAACATAGGAGTAAAGAATATGGAAAAAGTTCAATAGAATAACACTAAAAAAAACAGTGCTATAACATCTTTTTCGACTGATATACATCCTCTGAACATAGCACTACTTTCTACACATGATTACACTTTAGACGCATTCACGCAAACCATAAGGATAGGGTGGGTGAAAAACGCTCTGCGAGCGTCAGAGCGACCGCGCGCAGCGGGAAAACACCCCGGCACGAACGGTTGCGCGCTTGAAATCTTCCCGGCGTTATCGGGAGTAGGCGAAATTCCGCCCCGGCGTGAATGGGTTAAGAAATATATAAATTTATAATATAGATTATTCATTTCTCCCATTGCAGCATGGCACCAACATCTTCCTTTGGGGCCATTCCTTTTCAGCAAACTGCTACAGCTGCTGACAAGCCACAGACAAACTTTTCATTCTCTCAAGGATCAGGATCAAATCTCTTTGGAAATTCTGGGGGTACAAGTTTGTTTGGGAAAGTACAACAACAAGCACCAATGACTTTGTCAAAACCAAGTGCAACCCCTGCAGCCCCTACAACCCTTTTCCAACAGGCTTCTACATCAGCAGCTACAGCCAGCTCTGTTTCATCCAGTACACCAATGTCCTCACTCCAGTTTAAGGCTCCTACAACAAAGTTAACCCCTCAGCTTGAACCATCATCACAGCCAGGTTTCATGCAACCACAGCCCTCTGATCCAGCAAGGAATGTGAGCACACAGGGAGTAAACTTAACAAATGTATTGCCAAAGGCAGACAGTGGTGCTGGTAGCATCAGTCAGGGTAAGCCTGCTTTCAGTTCTACACCCTTAAAATCCAAGTCTCCCACCCCAGTGATGCCAGTTACACCCAAGTCAACAGAGAACCAGATAGCCAGGAGCTCTCAGAGTCCAGCATCACCCTTGCCAACACAGAAATTGGGTTCTGGAAAAAGAGCAGAGCCAGATCTCATGCCAGCCATAATGGCAATAACATCAAATTTTGAAAAGGAATTTAGTGACCACCTCATCAACAACCAGTGTCAGATTGAGGTAAGTTTATGCATCTTATTATTTCTTCTTCTGCTTCGTCTTTTCTTTTCTTACTTTTCTAATCTTTTTGTTTTGTTTTGTTTTGTTTTTATTGTTACTGCTAAAAAAAAAAAATGTTTTTTGAAAATGATTATAATACCTCCTTCAACCATGCAGATAGGGAAAAAAGAGGAGATGGGCAAAATCCGTAGCTCCTTGGTAGAACAGAAGACATGGATTGATCAGATGTCGTCCACCACTGCTGAGCTGAAGGCAGAGGTAATGCAGCTGCACTCAAAGGTCCTAGAAGGTTACACATTGCGAGAGGAAGCAGAGGGACAGCTACAAAAACGAAAGAATCCAAGGTGAGTAAGAAAGCCAAATGGAGTAATGAGATTGCAAGAGGGAAATATGAAAAGGAAATAAAGAACAGGGAATGAAACAAAGAAATTATTTTTATGCTTAGCTATACATATATGTATATGTGTGTGTGTGAGTGAGTGAGTGTGATTGAGAGAGAGATAATAAGTTCTTTATCAATCTTCTTCTTTCTATCAAGATCACTGTCCTCATAATGAACATTTTGCAGGCACTTGATGTCCCTGCAGTCTCGACCCTTAGACCCACAGAGTCGCAGGAGGCTAGAGGAGATTCGTTCAAGGTACCAGTACTTGCAAAGCCAACTCACTGAAGTTAACACAAGGTTACATCTCGACTGGGCTGAGTTCACAAATGCAGCCAGCAGCAAAAAGTAAGTATTGGGAATGAGAAACTTAGTTCACTTAGTTCAGCTAAATTGTTTGAGATTATCTTTTCTTTCTTTCTTTCTTTTTCTCTTCAAGAGTACATTCTTGTGATTTGCATGTACTTGTAGTTTTACTTTTTTCTTCTTCATTTCTATTCACCATATAGTACTACTAGTTTGATATAACTTAGCCATGTGTTGTAACAGGAAAAAAGAGTTACCGGCATCAGAGACCCTCTACCATGCCCTTCTGAAGAGCCACAGTTTCCGCGTGGCCCTGGACAAGCAGTTTGATGTCCTGTGTGAGAAGGTGAAGGCTCTGCAGCTTCACTCTCTCTCCGGCAGCCTCCAGGGGACCTACCAGGATGAGTAAGAGAGAAATTATGTTATTGCTTGTTGCTTTCCATTGTATTTCAGTTTGTTGACTCTAGATTGGAATTTCTTTTGGCTTTGTCTTTATATTAGAAAGTTGTGTAAGTCATTCAGTGTGCAGTTTTATTATGAATAGATTCATATATTGAAATTAGAGGTTATAACCTGCTAAATTGAAAATATAAAGAGAGCATAATCTTTGTTTGTCAAATATGCTTAACCCATTAGCAGCAGATGGCATGATTTGCTGCAAAAGCAGAGTTGGTCATAGACACGGATGGCACCATGCCAGACAATGTAAACCAGCCATCTTATTGCACAAATATTTATTTAATACCGTGACCAATGGGTTAAGGGCCCAACTTAACTCTTTAAGATAAAAGAAAGGTGAATGAGACTGAATATCTAAACAATGCAAGAGATGTATTTTGACTAGTTTTGATGAAGGTTTTTCTCAAAAATACATGTATTTTTGAGAAAGACCTCCATCAACATGAGCCAAATACATCTCTTGCGTTGTTTAGATATTCAGTCTCATTCATACCTTTCATTTACATTTGTCTCTATGAACTTTGTTAATTCAACTTTTTAATTCAAACTTTCAGTGAGGAAATATTTGCCAGCTTAGAGAAGAGTATGAGGGAAACTTCCCTGTCATCATCAATGCGTGTTTCTCCTGTCAAAATGCTACCCCCAGAGAAGCAGGACCGACTGCAGAAACTCTTGGCACAGAGGACCACTGTCCCAGTTAAGTAAGTTTGCAGAGGAAAATTTCTTTTGCTGTATGCAGATGTGGGAGTGGCTATTTACAAATATGTATGTGATTGTGTGGGTAGATGTACCTGTGGGT
Organism: Penaeus japonicus; assembly: GCF_977035675.1. Lineage (NCBI taxonomy): Eukaryota > Metazoa > Arthropoda > Malacostraca > Decapoda > Penaeidae > Penaeus > Penaeus japonicus. The sequence goes on along the minus strand of NW_028234405.1, from coordinate 21,647,226 downwards.
TTGTTTATAGACCTATACATTTGTATATTATGCATATTTATTCATTAAAACTTTTGTCTCTTTCTCCAGAAAATGCACAAGTGTTCCCCGAATGAACCTCACATCTCTCCAGAACAGTACCCTTTTCAACGATTCTAGTAACTTGCCCAACAGCTCATCACTACTCGTCAACCACTCTGTATCGTCTCCTGCTTTGGACTTTACTCTCTCTTCCTTTGGCCCTCAGACCTTCTCAACACCCAACCGTAAGAACACTCCCTCCCCTGTTAACAGTCTTGGTGCCAAATCAGAAGCCCTTCAAAAGTCTGTTGATTTTGGATCAGCTTCAGAGTCTAGAACCTCCAGTCCCTTTTCATCTGTTAAACAGACAGCCAATATCCCAAATGTTCCAGCAACAAAGGATGCTGAAGTTGCAGCATTAAGGAGTAACAAGACTGGATTCTCATTCACTGCTGTACCTTCTATTGCAGCAGCATCTGTGGGTAGTGTCAGTCTGGGGAAGGTTCAATATGAAGACATAACTCCTCCCCAGACGCCCAGTGTCAAGCTAGAAGATGGAGCCAAGAGTGCAAGTCCTTTACTAGCACTTTCATCTATGGTATCAAAAGTACCCAGCACCACTCCCAATGGGACAAACCTTTCCAACACTGTATCCCTAAGCTTTGATACTGCTTCATCTGGTCTGGGGACTGCTTCTTTGACTGATTCTAATAAAATTACAGTATCCTCTGCACAGTCTTCACTTCCTTCTGTCTCTTCTGCTTTTTCTTTCAAGGGTGCTTCCTCATCACCCTCTGCAGTAGGATTTTCAGCTACAGCAGCTTCTGGTTCATCATTGTCTTTACCCTCTACTTGTGCAGTGGTTACAACAGTGGGAAGCACTGCAACTACAACTTCACCTCCTTCGTTTGGGGCCTCTTTCTCCTTCAAACCACCAACTGCATCTACCAACCTCTTTAGCAATGTAATTCCATCTAGTGCAAGCTCCTCTCTGCCTTCCGTATCAAGCAGTACAAACACTTTGTCCTTTAGTGCTCCAAGCTCAGTACTAACTACTACAACTGCAAGTTTGTTCTCAAAGACATCTCTGGCAACTGAAACTGGCACACCATCATTAACACCTCAAACCACTTCCTCAATAGCCTCTGCTACAGTTGCTTCTTCAGGGACAGAGGAACCATCTACCACTTCTACTGCACCTTTAACAGTAACGCCAGTTGCTGCTGGTAGTACACCAGGTAAGTCTAATGAGACTAGTATCGTATTTGGAAAACTGAGTAAGGCAGAACCAGTAAACTTATATATCATTGATGACATAGTATCTGAAAAGCTTATTTCGCCATCAACAGCTTCACTAGGGAGTAACACATTGGGTGGATCAGGACCAGCCAGCAGTGGAAGTTTGTTTGGCAATTCAAGTGCACCTGCAGCTGGAAGTATTTTCAGTGGAGGAGCAGCTGGCACTGGTACAAGCATGTTTGGAGGACCATCATCAACACCTGCAAAATTGTTTGGAGGAAAAACAGCAACTTCTTCAAGCTTGTTTGGGGGAACCACTGCAACCACAACTTTGACCACCACAGCTTCAACATCAAGTGCAGATACTACAGCATCCTCCTCAGCAGCAAGCATATTCAGTAACAAAACAGCTACTACAAAGAGCAGCATTTTTTCAGGTGCAGAACCAACAAACACAGGAAGTTTGTTTTCAAATTCTTCCTCCACAACAACCCAGTCTGGTAGTTTATTTGGAGGTACAGCACCTTCATCATCAGGTAGCCTTTTCTCTTCATCTGGCAGCCTCTTTGGTGGAACTTCTTCTGTTACTATAAAGAGTGTATCATCACCTGTTAGCACTGTAACATCAACAAACACAACTTCTACTGCTAGTATATTCTCAAACTCCAGCACTTTGTCAGGGTCCTCCTTGTTTTTGCCTCCATCTACTGTTTCTGGAAGCAGCTCAGCCACTACATCTAGTGGAAGCATGTTCGCAGCACCTACGTCCCCCTCACCAACAGGATCTCTTTTTGGTTCTCCAGCTCCCATATCATCAGCTCCTGGAATCTCATCAGCCCCTACTACCAGTGGAAGCTTATTTAGTGGTACTGCTAGTTCTGGATCACTCTTTAGTTCTACGACTCCTTCCACGGCTGCTTCTGGAGGTATATTTGGCACCGCTGCATCAGATTCTTCATCCTCAGGGGCACTCTTTAGCTCTCCTACAACAGCCTCAGCTGCAAAAACAACTCCAGTTTCAAGTGTCACTGGAAGTGTGTTTGGTGGTGGAACATCTGCCTCAGCATCCACTGGATCTCTCTTTGGTTCTCCAGCTGTATCGTTAGCAGCTTCAGGGAGCACTGTGGTTACCTCCAGTAGTGGTGGCATGTTTGGCACAGCTGCTGTAGCACCTTCATCATCAGGGTCTCTTTTTGGCTCTACATCTCCCGCTACTTCATCGGTTTCTGAAAGTGGCTTGGCCACAACTTCTAGTGGAAGTGTGTTTGGCACAGCTGCATCAGCCACTTCATCATCTGGATCTCTCTTTGGTTCAGCTGCTCCTTCGTCATCAACGTCCACTTTTGGAGCATCAGCCTTTGGGGCTCTGACAACTTCCAGTTCTGGCTCAGCATTTAGCACACTAAATTCTTCTACAGGTGGCTTCAGTTTAACGTCTGCTACAACCACAACTGCAAGTGGCTCTGTGTTTGGCCAAACATCACCTCAAGTAACAAACTCTGTCTTTGGTCAAAGTCCACAGAGTCCATCATCAAGTTCAGTATTTGGATCTCAATCTACCAATGCACCTGGATCAGTATTTGGATCCCAACCTACTACTTCTACTGGGTCAGTATTTGGGTCCCAACCTACTACTTCTACTGGGTCAGTATTTGGGTCCCAACCAACAACTGCTACCGGATCAGTATTTGGCAGTAGCAGTCAGGGAGGATCTGTGTTTGGCAGCTCAGGGACACAGTCATCCTCACCTTTTGGGGGCTCTGCATTATCACAGACCACAGGAGGCTCTGTATTTGGCCAGCCAATCACCAGCTCTGGATTTGGAAGTGGGACCTCAGGATCAGTTTTTGGACAGACTCCATCACAGGGAGCCTCACCCTTTAATGCAAAAAGGTAGTGTGAACAATCAGTAATTTTATCTAGATACATTTAAGGTCATCAAAGTCTCATTACTTCTGATTGCTTGAATTGTTGTTTATACTTTGTTATTAGTGATATGGTATAGATTCTAGGTGAATCATATTGAATGATTATTGCATAATAGCTCAAAATCTGTTTTTCTTTCTCACTCTCTATCACTCATTCACCATGTGTGCTTATCTGATTGTCTCTTTCCTCTTAATGTCATGCTCACTTTTACTCTTATTTTCCTTTTCAAAATGAAATTGTGTGCTATGTGAAGCATAATGATATTTACCTCTTTCAGCAGTGATAATTCCAGTTCATCTGTCTTTGGATCTTCTGCATTTGGGTCTGGTAGGTACATCTGAATTGTAACATTTAATTTCTACACTAAGATTTTTTTGTTTATGATCAAGCGTTAACTTACAGTGAGGGTAAAAAGAGGGACTTGTATTATGTCTAATATACCCTAGCTTAATTTCAAAATAGTGAAGGGTTTTATACTATCTGACAACTCATTTTGATAAATTTTCTTAGAATTTCTGGAATATGAATTGCTAGGAAATAGCAACTGGAGATGAGGTGGAAAATAAAGTTAGTGAAAATATACTGACACAGCATGAAAAATTATCCAGGTATGATCATCTAAAAGGACCAGATTAAGTTTATATAAAAGAGTTTTAAAAAGAAGCCAAATACAGGAACAGAAAGTGTAGATATAAGGCAAAATCACCAAATTTTGGATATAATTTAGTTTTTGTTACCTTGCATTTTTATTCTATATTTGATATTTATTCTTTTCCCATAGGATCTGGTGGAGGAAGTGGGTTGTTCAGTGGACTTGGTGGTAAACCAAGCCAGGAAAATGCTAATAAGAATGTCTTTGGTTCTCTCAACTTTGGCGAAGCTAAGCCTCAGTCCAGTAAGGAATTTCTCATAAACTTGTTTGCTGATGATTTTATTTCATGCTTAATGTTTTTTCTTGTTTTGTTCATATATTTTGTTTTTAGCATCATCTTAATATCCATTTCTCTGCAGGCCTTTTTAGTGGGGGCACAAACCAGGCAAGCAGCACATTTGGAGGAATGACCTTTGGGGGTTCTGCAAACAATGGAGCAAATTCTACCTTCTCCAGCCCTGTGGGTCAAGCCGTGCAGAGTGGCTTTGGGACAGCAACACCTCAGAAATCCTGTATGTATTTCTTGGGTTTTCATCAGTGCAAGGGATAATTATTATATTGCTATAGTTACTATTTTAATGACATCTGAAATTAAGTTTGTTTCCCTTTGTCCAAAGGGAAGATTCAAATTTGAGAGGAAATTATTGTCATTTTTCTATCTTTTTGTGAGGCTCTGTCTATGGTATTTTTAGCATACCTTTTACTTTTATTACTTTGTCACTTGTTTCAAATAGTAAAAATTTAAGTAAATAAAGACATAAGATTTCCTTTTTTCTACAGCTTTTGGTGGTGGAGGAACATTTGGAGGTGCCTCAGCCTTTGGTGCAGCACCGGTCTTTGGGTCACCACCTAAGTTTGGAAGTTCCCCAGCATTTGGGGGATCACCTACTTTTGGGTCTTCCATGCCCACCTCAACAGGTAATGTGTCAACAGGTACTGAATGTTCTGGCTTTTTTGTTCTTGAATTTTTGTTTGTTATTTAATTTTCATTATTTCTGGTTCTCATAATTAACTGACACATTTTGCACAAGTAATCATGGTTGATAAGGTCAATATGTATGAACTGGACCATTCATTCTTCATACAAAATATTTTTTGAAGTGACTAAATTTCTCAAATAAAAGTTTGTCTTGCTCTTGTTTCTATCGACTAAATGGTGAGGTGGAAAAAATTACTTCATGCTCAGTGTGGTTTCAGAAATGTGCAGATTATGTCAGTATAATGGAATTTATTATGTTTTATCTGTCATTCTTTTCATTACTTTTCTTTATTGTTTTGTTGAAATTTGAAAGAGTTTATATTTTTGTATAGTTTCTTATTCCCCCCCTTTTTTTCATTTTGTTTTTCTTTTAATGCTTTCCATCTTTGTGTTTACTGAAGCAAACACATCTTCAGGTGGTGCTGGGTTTGGTGCCTTTGCCTCCTCCGGTGGGACAACGTTCGGTACAGTGGGCAGCTCTGCGCCCACCAACTCATCCGGCTTTGGGAAGTAGGTTGTTGTTCTCTTTATAATGGCATTGGAGTTACTGTGAGAATAGTTATAATTAGGTTTTTATTTTATTTTTCTCCTTCATAAATATTTAGTATATTTGTTTTATTGATTATAAAGTTTATACTTTTTTGATTATTCTAATTACAGTTTGTTGATGTTCTTTTTATTATCAGTAATAGGAGTAATTTTGTTGTTTTATATTTTTATGAAGATTGATTAGTACTATTATAAAGTGGTCATTTACCTGTTAATGTTTTGTTGTCATTATCACCAGTAGTAGTATCTGACATAACTGCCATAGATGTATTATTTCAGTATTATTACTGTTAATCATGCTATGCTATTACTGTGGCCACCAATGTTGATACCTATTTCTCTCTTAGTTTTGCAGCCCAGAATAATGCAGCCTCCTTTGGTAGTGTAGCCCAGCAACAGTCCACTGGGGGCACTTTTGGAGGTGGGAACTCATTTGCCAGGTAAGGTCTCAAAACTCTAGCCACAAGTGCCATGTGTGTGTGTGTGTGTCTGTGTGTGTTACATAATATAATTTTTGTAAACTTGTAATCTTTCTTATGTTTCCTCACTCTTTCTTACTCTCACTCTCACATTTAGTTATTCTTATTTGCATTTAATATTTACTTATTCTGTCATCTATCTATGTCTGGGGGGGGACACAAAAGAAAGAGCAACCTTACTTGTTTGGTTCATCCAGCAATGAGCATGCTGCCAGTATTGGGCAAGGTGAAAGACTGGGTTATTTTATGTTCATCCTGTACCAAAGGGTTAAGGATAGAAATGGAAAGTTTCATTATAGAATACTCAATCTCTGTGAACTGTGTGAACTCTGTGAACAAGGAAAGGCAACCTAAACTTTTTAATGATAAAGTAACTACTGATATTAGTGATTTCTTTTCTTCTTCTCTTTCCCTTTTTAGTCCACACTCTATTAGTTGTTTCCCCTATGGATGCACTTTATTAGCTGTTATATTTACTGTAGGGAACTACTGACAAGAATTTATGAAGAAAATTTAACTTGTTTATATAATTCACACACATCAAAGCTAATCACTTTCTATCTTCAGTGCTTGTTTATTAATTACAATCTTGTTCATTTACAGTGGAAGCAGCTTTTCATCATGGCGATGAGATACCCTGGATTCATGATGAATGAGTGCGACATCTTTGTTACCAGCTACTGATTTTGGTGGTATTGGACGTGTACCTACACTTGTTGATATTTTATCCCTGTGCCAAGAAGGGGACCACTTGGCTAGAGAAGCTTTTTTCCTTCACCCTTTTTTTAACATTTAGAAAAAAAGACAATTGCTATAAAAAGAAATCTTACAAATGTGTTAAAACTAATGGGATGTTTTGAATACATACACAGATATTTGTTGTAAGTTGTGAATCAATTCAATTACCCTTTCAGAAATACCTGCTGTGACCTATTATATTGTGAAATTATTATTATACATCTTATGCATTGACAAATGAATTGAAAAATTATAGTAAATAATGTTATAGTGAAGGATTTACCACGACTTTAGGAAGAAGGTATGGGTAACAGAGTGTAAGATTTACCAATTCTCATAAGGATTTCAGACCTCCGCTGACAAACTATGCACATTAACCATCAGTCATAGTGTTTTAACTTAGATGGAGTATGATTGTAACAGTATTCACTATTTTAAGTAGGGGCACAAAAGTTGTGCAGTTCACTTTTTTTGAATGGATCATACTTTGCCCTTTTATGTGTGGTGGTCCTTTTCATTGTACAGTATGGATTAAGTCACTTAAAAGAATGAATAAAGAAACTTATTTCAGAACCATATATAGTATCATATTTTTTATGAAAATATGTGAAAAGTTTAATCAAATTTACATAAACAATTTATTAGTGATATAGAGTTCAGTTGTTACCCATTACCCTTATTCTAGCTTACCTTGTTTTTAATTCTATTGTACATTTTACTTGAATCAGCCATTGTATACAAGTGCTTCCTTTTCAAGTGTACAGTTTTAAAACTGATGTAGTTGGCCTACTGCTGTTTAAGAGTTGTTTTTCTTTATTTTTCTTTCCCTTTCAATTATAATGAGCAGTCATATGTTCGTTTTATTGCTATCCTTATTCCTATTTTTTTAAGCAAGATATGAAATATGGAATTTAATGTCTCATATTTCACCCGTTTACATATGATATGTGTATGGCTCCTCAGAGCACATACAAACAGACATAGGAGCACAATCACATACTTTGGTGTGTATGTTGGTATGATTGTTTGCTTTCGAGTGCTGGTGCATTTGCATGAGCATGCATTCTCCTGGTTATGCAAACAAGGTTCATATCACAATCCAGTGTGTTTGTGTTTTCACTCCTTTCTAGGCTATGATTATGTATGCAGAGAAAGTAAGGTAAATACAGAAAAGAGTAAGATAATGAGAAAAGATAAGAAAATTTATGATGTTTATCTATGAAAATGGTCTGTATACTGCAGAACAATTGTATATGCTTCTACGTGTTTGTGTCTTTGTGTATTTTAATTTTATTTTGTGTTCTATAATATTGTGTAAGCCTATTATCATTGGCAAATTGTATATAGCATCCCATATTTATTTAAGCAGTCATGTCCATGAACAAGATATATTTATACAAGTGAAATCATTAGTAATGTTGAGTTCTATATGATAATATTTACTCTTGTTAAAATTCCCTATCCACCAAGCCTAGTGCCAAACCTGCTCCTTCAGCATATCAAAACTTAGATATCAACACAAAAAAAAAAACTCTTATACTCTTAACTGATACAACAAGAAGTTGCAGGCATGAATGCAGGTGTGGAAAGCACCTTTGACAGATGGAATTATGGTTTAGCATTTTTTTATAACTATTTATCTCATGATGGAGTGGAGTAAAATCAACAGAGTGGTATGCTATAATGATTGTGTGGATATGTCTTGGTAATGGAAATAGAGATTATTAGCCTTTCCTAACAAAACTTAATCCTTAAATAGCTTCTAATGGAAACAAAGTGACTTCATGCACAGACATTCAATTGAAGAGTGATAGGATGTGCCTTGTTAAGAAAGGACAACCATTTAAAGTAAGATATTGAATTTAGGGATTCCTTAATTGTATTGATAATTATACTTTCATGAAAATTTTTCCCGATTTTTTATGCATGTAAAGAGCAGGAAATAAAACAGTGGAATTGAAGTGGAATTTAGATATTTTTAGTGAATTTTGTAACATTGTGTATGGATTTTATGTTTTTCAGTGAAAAGTTACTCATTCTTTATAATGTCCTTCCCATTGTTGAAGATGGAGCATGGGGTATTTTGATCAATTCTAAGCGCTTGCAAAAAAATAGTTTTCTAAGAGTTATTAATGTAAATATAGAAATTTAAATGATGCACGGTGAATAATTGATTAGGATGTTCATCATTCAAAGACTACAGAATGAAAAACTTTTCCTTTTCTGTTCTCATCACTACTTATACTATTTGTTTCATGTTCTGTCACTAACACATGAAAGTTAACAATCCCATTATTTTATTTTGATCCCCATAAATATACATTTTCCCCTACCTTCATTCCCTGGGTAATGGAAAAACTCATTAAGGACTTAGGACAGTGCATTGTTGGTGTTCCTGAATTCTTTTTGGTTTAAATACGAATTCTGGTACATAGAAATTTCTTCTATTTGTTAGGGTCCCCAGCTACATTGCACTCAGGAAACATGGAAATTAAAAATAGAAAGAACACAAAGGTAAACAAATTAAACAATTCTGGGAAGCAATACGCTAAAGAGGGCAGTCACAGGCGCTCTTTCTAAGAAAGCTCTGCCATGTTTTTGCAGCTTGCCCTGTCCTAAAATTCTAACTGCATACATACACATAAATAGATAGAATTAATGCATACATATTTTTATTTACTAGATTAATAACACAAGATGATACATAGAGATAAAATACATGTAAGATAAAAAACAAATATCATTTTCTCAGTTTCAATCAGCTTTACTAAAAAAAAAATAGCACTCCAAATATTAATACTGATACTATTGTAGATTTCTTCACATTTTTTTTATTTATAGTACAAATGCATAGAAAATTAAATACAATGCACAAAAAATCATATCTATATGAATCTTGTGCCTTATAAATAATACCAATGGACCTTACAAAAAAATTAAAAATAAAAAAACCCAAAACGATTTAGCTTGGTTTTAAGCTCAACCCGAAGTATACTAATACAACTTCGAAACATTCAGAAGCGACGAGTGGGCAGGCGAAAAAAATCCTTGGTAGGAGGTCTAGGGAACGTGCAACCCCACCTGGTTAGGAAAGGAGGGGGGTCCCCACCCCACACATAGCCAACTCATTCGTAGAAGAATTACAAGCCCCCATACCCCATGCCCCTCTCTGTTCCGGGAGGGCATTAAATCAATGTGTTATCTAGGTGAAGGAGAATTGCCTCAATGCAGAGGTTGACTCCCAGCTTGAGTGGGTCGATTTTGGAGCTTTTTCTCCATATGATGGATAAATTTGTATCTGTATCTAAAAAGAGTCCGGGAATAGTATAAAGCTTCTAAATTTTACGTTAACATGTCAGGAAACTTCAAAAATGTAAAATCAATTATGCAAATAGCTTTGTCTCTGCACTACTAACGTTTTCTGTAATGTTATGTTATTTGTTGATGTTGATGGCAATGATTCCAATTTATTGATAAATGATACTTTGCTAGTGTTGCATTATTATAGATTCAGAAGATTAATTCTACGAATGCACAGCAGAAAACGAAGAATTTAATTCATAGTTTCTTCTAATATCTAGCTACAAAAAAAAAAAGATTCAAGAAACCTACTTCATTATTGATGTAAACATGTAGTAAATAGTTGCAAGGGGTCGTTTTTGTATGTTTTCAATAATACAGTATATAATACATACTTAACCATCCTCTCCTGACACATTACTCTAATACTAGGACCCTAATAATTGGTAA
>NW_028234405.1:21619411-21634411 GCF_977035675.1 Penaeus japonicus | reverse complement strand
AACCCTTACCTAAGAGCAACAAGCCCGCATCACGCCAGAAACCTGAAGAGTGTGAGACTTTTGAAATTTTCACCTAAAACAAGCATTCATTATGAGCAAGGCACATCCACCAGAGTTGAAGAAGTGAGTATAGAGTGTCCACAATATTGAAAGTTCAATTTTAGCTGAAGTTGTTGAGGATAAGCAAGAAAAGTGTCTCGGCTTCACCATGTGTGTACCGGTATTATGGCTTGATTTCAGTTGGCGACATTCGGAAAATTGTAGATTGATGTATTCAGAGTATTTTTTCTTTCATTAAATATCTAGAGTACACCTGTATCGGCTTCGAATTGTAGATCGGTATACTCATAGTAATATTTAGTGCCGTAAATATTTAGAAGACCTCTGAAGTGGTTTTCCTGATTGTTGGTAATAATATGAGCAACCTTAGATTAAACGCTATGAATATTGGTATGATATGGCAAGAAGTGAGTTATAATAGCATTAATAGCAAGGCAATAAGAATATGAATTGTGTGTAAAATAGCAATTAGGATTTTTTATTTTTCCATAGATATTTGTATGTCATCTCTTGATATTATTTCCGGTAAAACGTCAGAAAACACTTGCTGTTGTTGACATGGCACCGAGTATTTTTTTGGGGACATTTTGAATGCACTTAATCTATGGTATAATGGTTTTATGGCAAATTTTCTGAATAACGCCACAGTACTAAATATCACAAAAATGGTATTGAATGATTCCTCTCAACCTCCACTATTCATATATAGTGGAGATAATGTGCGCTTTCACCCCTGGACCCTGCAATTTGGGTCCTGATAGTAAGGGAGGGCATGAAGTAGATCAGGGAAATTGCCAGGTAAAATATGAACTCCGGCCATATTTCGTATGCTAGATCTTAACCCAATTACCTATCTCACCTTGCCTAGTTTTGAAATCAGCCTTTAGGGGGCTAAACCCCCTGTGGACCTCCCCTATTCAAGGAACTTCATGATACTTATGATATGTAATTAGCTCTGTAGATGAAAATGCTGTTACCCACCACAAATAACCCTGACACACACTGCATGATGACAGCAACTGAGACTTTGTCCCCTATAATCCTCAGGATAGGAAACTAGGAACGATAATGACATGACCACTCAATAGAGGGCACTCTATAATTATACTGTAAACAAAGGGGAATATTGCATCATCTATCGAGAGAACATAACTGTATGCAGGTAATTCATTGAGGGTTTCCAGTCCACAGCTTGTCAGTAGCCATAAATACATTAACACAACCATGTTTGAATTTCTGGCTGAGGATGGTGGTCATCAAGGTATTTTGCACAAGGTATGTTGCACGAAGTGCCCTGAATAGGGGGGGCAAAGCCCCCCTTTGGCTAGGGCTAACTTGAAAACTAGGCAAAGTTAGGTAGGTAATTGGGCTATGATTTTGCATACGAAATATACCCCGAAGTATCATGAGGTAGCACGAAGTGCATTATCCCATTCACACCGAGACGTATTTTCGCCTACTGCTAATGCCGGGAAGATAACAAGCGCACGACACTTCATACCAGGGTGTTTTCTCGCTACGCAGGGCTGCGCTGATCCTCTCAGAGTGTTTTTTACCCACTCTATTCTTATGGTTTTCATGAATGCGTCTACAATGTAAAAGTACACATGTCAAATTGCCATGTCAGAGAGTTATTTTAGGTCCGAAAAAACATGTTAGTCAAAATGTTATTTTAGTTTTTAAAAACATTGAACTTTTGCCTTTTTAGTTATATTTGATGTGTAAATACCAAAGGAAACACAAAGCAATCTCATAGTGGGGCCAAAAAAAAAGCATTCAATACGCATTTTCTTTTTTTCCTTTCATTTTTTCACCTTTTTTTTTTTTTTTCTTTTTATATGAATACAAATGAACGGTACATAGGAGTATGTACATGTACCCCGTGACATGAACATACAGTATATCATAGGTAAACAAAACTTTAGAAGTAGATATTAATGAAGTTTTTTACTTTATTTATTCAAATTTTTGGCCCCAGTTGTGTTTACAAGAACAATATTTTTTATAATTTTATTTTTTTCAACAGAAGCGAAATTACCATGATGTCATCAATATGATGTAGTTTTCTGTAATGTAATTTTTTTTACGTTATATCACATTTTATGGCATTCAAACACTTAAACTAAAGTAACAGCGTCTAAGAAATTATGTAAAATGAAACTATTGAGAACAAATTAGTATCTGATTATATTTCAGCCAAGTCCATCATATTGTCCTCACCGAGGACTCCATTGCAGAAAAATGCACAACGTCTCAGGGCATCACCCAGATCTGGGGATATTTTTCGACCCCGTGATAGCACGCCAACCAGCGCAAATGGGTTAAAAAAGGGGGACTCAGATTGTGGGGTCCAGGGGGAGAAATTGCGCATTATCTCCACTATATATGATTAGTAGAGGTTGAAAGGAATCCATCGATACCACTCTTGTGGTATTTAGTAATGCATCGTTATTTGGAAAATTTACCAATAACACAAAAGTGGTATTGATGGATTCCTCTCAACCTCTACAAAGTGCATTAAAAAAGGGGGAGTCCAGGGGGGGAGGCAAAGCTCCCCCTTAGCTAGGGCTAACTTCAAAACTTGGAAAAGTTAGGTAGGTAATTGGGTTAGGTTTTGCATACTAAATATGCCCAGAAATCATATTTTACCCTGCAATTTCCCTGATCTACTTCATGCCCTCTCCTACTATTGGGACCCAGACTGTGGGGCATAGGGGCGGAATCGTGGGTAAAGTCAACTATATATGAATGATACAGAGTGAGAGGAATCCATCAACACCACTTTTGTGGTATTTAGTAACGTGACACTATTCGGAAAATTTCCAAAGCTTGTTTCCATAGCTATGCCGGAAACTTGTTCATAGAAGAAAAATGTCTATCAGTTCCATGATCTGGTTACTTTGTACTATATATTCAGTCATTTAAAAGGGTCATATCTCAGACCACAGAGTATGGCAAGTGCACACCTGAGATATTCTTCCAAAAATTCTATTGCGTACTAGCATTTAGGTGATACCTATGATTCGTGTAGTGATAGTTAGACTTAGGGTTACTTTACATTCAACTTAAACTTTGTCATTTAACTCTGCAAAAATAATCATAAGCACATGACAGTGTCACAAGGAAGATTTATATTTGTCGTCACATTAGTTGGTGTTTTTACACTTACTACTGTTAACTATTTCCTCCTCTTGAAGGTCTTAATGCTATTTATTGTGCTAGTTTTTCTTTTTTTTCTTTCTTTTTGTTATTATTGATGTCATTCTTAATTGTAGATACTATTAGTGTCATCATCATTGGTAATTACACTTCTCTTTCAGGTACATGGACAAGCGCGTCATGACCAAGCTGAATGGCGGGCGCGTTGTCGAGGGCACCCTAAGAGGCTTTGACCCCTTCATGAACCTTGTGGTGGATGATGGGGTGGAAGTGCGTAGGAGTGGGGATCGTGTCAGGGTTGGCTTTGTGGTGAGTACTTTTTTCTTTTTTTATATGGATATATTGATAGAGAGAAATAAGTTGGCAATTTGCCTATACTACTGTCAAAACATTACAGTGACACTACTTTTTTTGTTAGAACCTCAACCAAAATTCCAATATGCCAGATATTTGCTCTGCACATCATCATGATAGGAAAACTAAATAAAGGAGAGAAAATGATTGCAGTCTAATTTATGATGATTGTTATTTTATTTTTACCTTGTTTATTAGAGAGACTGTTTTTTAAAGGATAATCCATGTTATTAATTCCTAAAATTTGTGCTATCACAATTGATGACAAAGACTTTTATTTACACAGTATATTTCTTTTCACTGCCTGTTATGTGTATAGCAACCCTATAATTTTTATATGAATGTTTCTGGTCAATGTATTAGCTTTAGGAATGAGGATTAGTTGGAAGTTGTATGTCATACTTGCCTTGGGTGATTGAGTAGGGCTGAAACAGCTTGTGGTTGGTTAAAAGGTCATTTCCAGAAATTAGTTATTCATGGAAGCAAAATCATGCAGGAGAGTGAGTTCAATGTCAACTGTTATTGCATATAAGAATGATAAATAAACAATAGTATTTATCATAACTATCTTTTTTTTTCTTCTTCTTAGTGGCTTAATGTAGAATGTGAAAATGTGTTTTCTATTGTGCAGGTCATTTATTACAAAGAATTTGATCTCCTTATGTAATAAAATATATGTGATTGTATTTCTTGACACTAAAATCAAAGTGCATGTATTCTCTGTCTTGCAGTTCATTTATTAGAAAGCTGTACTTTTTGTATACAATTTCAATGAAAAAATCTTTCTATCTTTCAGGTCATCCGAGGCAGTAGCATCATCATGCTTGAGGCACTAGATCGGATATCATAGTGCCAGTCTCAAATATAATTAAGCTTTAAGTTAGAATTTTAGAAAGATGTGATTCTGCTTTTGGTTTGAATGGAAGTAACCTTTCTTATCTGTGAGGAATTGTTTGAGTTCTATAAGAAATTTTCAGATTTTGTTTCTTCAAATTTCTGGAATTACTTTGTGAATGTGTTTTCAATAAAGAATGATGATTTGTAGATTTTTGTTTTATTTTTCATATTAAAGTTGCCATTATTACTGTTCTAGAAATTCTTTAATAAGTCCTGCTTATTCATGGAAATAAGCAGTGATTTTTTACCATAATGTATTATTTAGTAAGTGCAACACAGTAATAAGTATTTAGTGTTTTATAGTTGTATGAGGTACCTGTATATGCATCTTTACATATGATATGGATTTTATAAGCATACCTTTAACCCATTGGTTGCAGTTTTAAATAAATATTTGTGCAGTAGTAAGGCTGGTTTACATTGTCTGGCACGGTTAATGGGTTAAAATATGAGAATTAAGAACTAGGTTTGGCTAATATACCAGTTAGAGGTGCACATCCGACTTATTCATTGAACATTTTGATGTGACTACTCCCTTCCAGACACAGACACCATCTACCAAAGTAGAGCTTGGACAATCTTAATTTTTGGGCATTATTTTCAAACTTACAACAAAATTGAGGATTGTACTATAGACTTTAAATCCACTTTTTTTAAACCTATGTAGATGTCATAATAAACATAATACTAGGGAGAGGGAAACAGTCCTTATACATGAATATATATACACATATATAAATAAATATAAATATATATATATATATATATATATATATATATATATATATATATATACTATATATATATATATATTAATATATATGAAGTGATATATATATATTATATAAATATATATATATATATATATATATATATATATAAAATATATATATATTATATATATATAATATAATATATATATATATATTATATATATATATATATATATATATATATATATATATATATATATATATATATATATATTATATATATATCTTAAATATATATATATATATATATATATATATATATATAATATATATATATATATTATATATATATATATAATATATATATATATATATATATATATATATATATATATATATATATATTTATATTTTATTAACATATAGATATATAGTAATTCTATTAGTGATATATATATTATTTATATATATATATATATTATATATATATATATATTATATATTATATATATATAATATATATATATATATTATATATATATATATATATATTATATATATATATATATATATATATATATAAAATTTTTATATATATATTATATATTATATATATATATATATATATAATATATATATATATATATATATTATATATATATATTATATATATAATTATATATATATATATATATATATTATATATATATAATATATATATAATAATATATATATATACTGGGCTTTTGAATGCGCGGTACACATGCTGTACCACCTGTCCTGTGTGGGTTAATATGAAAAATAAAACAAAAATCTACAAATCATCATTCTTTATTGAAAACACATTCACAAAGTAATTCCAGAAATTTGAAGAAACAAAATCTGAAAATTTCTCATAGAACTCAAACAATTCCTCACAGATAAGAAAGGTTACTTCCATTCAAACCAAAAGCAGAATTACATCTTTCTAAAATTCTAACTTAAAGCTTAATTACATTTGAGACTGGCACTATGATATCCGATCTAGTGCCTCAAGCATGATGATGCTACTGCCTCGGATGACCTGAAAGATAGAAAGATTTTTTCATTGAAATTGTATACAAAAAGTACAGCTTTCTAATAAATGAACTGCAAGACAGAGAATACATGCACTTTGATTTTAGTGTCAAGAAATACAATCACATATATTTTATTACATAAGGAGACCAAATTCTTTGTAATAAATGACCTGCACAATAGAAAACACATTTTCACATTCTACATTAAGCCACTAAGAAGAAGATAAAAAAAAGATAGTTATGATAAATACTATTGTTTATTTATCATTCTTATATGCAATAACAGTTGACATTGAACTCACTCTCCTGCATGATTTTGCTTCCATGAATAACTAATTTCTGGAAATGACCTTTTAACCAACCACAAGCTGTTTCAGCCCTACTCAATCACCCAAGGCAAGTATGACATACAACTTCCAACTAATCCTCATTCCTAAAGCTAATACATTGACCAGAAACATTCATATAAAAATTATAGGGTTGCTATACACATAACAGGCAGTGAAAAGAAATATACTGTTTAAATAAAAGTCTTTGTCATCAATTGTGATAGCACAAATTTTAGGAATTAATAACAAGGATTATCCTTTAAAAAACAGTCTCTCTAATAAACAAGGTAAAAATAAAATAATCATCATAAATTAGACTGCAATCATTTTCCCTCCTTTATTTAGTTTTCCTATCATGATGATGTGCAGAGCAAATATCTGGCATATTGGAATTTTGGTTGAGGTTCTAACAAAAAAAGTAGTGTCACTGTAATGTTTTGACAGTAGTATAGGCAAATTGCCAACTTATTTCTCTCTATCAATATATCCATATAAAAAAAGAAAAAAGTACTCACCACAAAGCCAACCCTGACACGATCCCCACTCCTACGCACTTCCACCCCATCATCCACCACAAGGTTCATGAAGGGGTCAAAGCCTCTTAGGGTGCCCTCGACAACGCGCCCGCCATTCAGCTTGGTCATGACTCGCTTGTCCATGTACCTGAAAGAGAAGTGTAATTACCAATGATGATGACACTAATAGTATCTACAATTAAGAATGACATCAATAATAACAAAAAGAAAAGAAAAGAAAGAAAAAACTAGCACAATAAATAGCATTAAGACCTTCAAGAGGAGGAAATAGTTAACAGTAATAAGTGTAAAAACACCAACTAATGTGACGACAAATATAAATCTTCCTTGTGACACTGTCATGTGCTTATGATTATACTGAATAAACAGTATCTTTAAACAAAACTACATTATGTGAACCATTTTTCAAAAGTATCATCCATGTAATGAACCAAACAATGTTGTCACATGTTTCATGTTACATCTACTTTCATCAACATGACGATTGATCTATCATTGTATGCAACAGTTATTTCCCCATAAAAACCATGTCATATCCTATACATCAAAAGAAATATGAGAAAAACCAACGACTACTTGGCAAACTGCCAGATACATTTCTAGTTTGGTGAAAATATTCCTCTATATTTTATATGTATAATCTTTTTTGCAGAGTTAAATGACAAAGTTGAAGTTGAATGTAAAGTAACCCTAAGTCTAACTATCACTACACGAATCATAGGTATCACCTAAATGCTAGTACGCAATAGAATTTTTGGAAGAATATCTCAGGTGTGCACTTGCCATACTCTGTGGTCTGAGATATGACCCTTTTAAATGACTGAATATATAGTATAAAGTAACCAGATCATGGAACTGATAGACATTTTTCTTCTATGAACAAGTTTCCGGCATAGCTATGGAAACAAGCTTTGGAAATTTTCCGAAGTGTCATGTTACTAAATACCACAAAAGTGGTGTTGATGAATTCCTCTCACTCTGTATCATTCATATATAGTTGACTTTACCCACGATTCCGCCCCTATGCCCCACAGTCTGGGTCCCAATAGTAGGAGAGGGCATGAAGTAGATCAGGGAAATTGCAGGTAAAATATGGTTCTGGGCATATTTAGTATGCAAAACCTAACCCAATTACCTACCTAACTTTTCCAAGTTTTGAAGTTAGCCCTAGCTAAGGGGGAGCTTTGCCTCCCCCCTGGACTCCCCCTTTTTTAAGGCACTTTGTAGAGGTTGAGAGGAATCCATCAATACCACTTTTGTGTTATTGGTAAATTTTCCAAATAACGATGCATTACTGAGAGGATCAGCGCAGCCCTGCGTAGCGAGAAAACACCCTGGTATGAAGCGTCGTGCGCTTGTTATCTTCCTGGCATTAACAGTAGGCGAAAATACGTCTCGGCGTGAATGGGATAACGCACTTCGTGCTACCTCATGATACTTCGGGGTATATTTCGTATGCAAAATCTTAGCCCAATTACCTACCTAACTTTGCCTAGTTTTGAAGTTAGCCCTAGCCAAAGGGGGGCTTTGCCCCCCCCCTTCAGGGCACTTCGTGCAAAAATACCTGGCAAATACCTTTATGACCACCATCCTCACCCGGGAAAAACAAACTGGGTTGTGTCAATGATTTATGGCTACTGAAAGCTGTGGACTGGAAACCCCAATGAATTACCTGCATACAGTTATTTCTCTCGATAGAGTGCAATATTCCCCTTTGTTTACAGTATAATTATAGAGTGCCCTCTATTGAGGGGGTCATGTCTTTATCGTTCCTATTTTTTCCTATTCTGAGGACTATGGGGGACAAAGTCTCAGTTGCTGTCTTCATCAGTGTGTGTCGGGGTTTTATTTGGGTGGGTAACAGCATTTTCATCTACAGAGCTAATTAAAATATCAAAGTATCATGAAGTTCCTTGAATAGGGAGGGCCCACAGGGGTTTACCCCCTAAAGGCTGATTTCAAAACTGGGCAAGGTGGATAGGTAATTGGGTTAAGATCTAGCAATTAACAAAATTTAATGGCCGAGTTCTTTTTTTTACCTCGCAATTTCCTGATCTACTTCATGCCCTCCCTTACTATCAGGACCCAAATTGCAGGGCCAGGGGTAAAGCGCACATTATCTCCACTATATAGAAAGGTGGAGGTTGAGAGGAATCCTCAATACTTTTTTGTGAAAATTTAGTACTGTGGCGTTATCAGAAATTTACCATAAAACCATTATACCATAGATTAAGTGCATTCCAAAAGGGCCCCCAAAAAATACTCGGTCCCATGTCAACAACAGCAAGTGTTTCTGACGTTTTCCCGGAATTAATATAAAGAATGACATACAAATATCTAGGGAAAAAAATAAAAAATCCAATTTTGCTTTTTTTTTACACACAATTCATATTTTTAAATTCCCTTTGCTAAAAATGCATTATAACTCACTTCTTGCCATATCATCCCAATATTCATAGCGTTTAATCTAAGGTTGCTCATATCATTACCAACAATCAAAAACCACTTCAGAGGTCTTCAAAATATTTAGGGCACTAAATATTACTATGAGTATACCGATCTACAATTCAAAGCCAATACAGGTGTACTCTAGATATTAAATGAAAGAAAAAATACTCTGAATACTCAATCTCCCATTTCCGAATGTCGCCAACTAAAATTTCAAGCATAAAAACCGGTACACCATGGTGAAGCCGAGACACTTTTCTTGCTTATCCTCACAACTTTACTAAAATTGAACTTTAAAATATTGTGGACATCTATACCCCACTTTTTTCAACTCTGGTGGATGTCCCTTTGCTCATAATGATTGCTTGTTTTAGGTGGAAAAATTTCAAAGTCTCACACTCTTTGGGTTCGGGCGTGATGCGGGTTTGTTGTTTAGGAAAGGGGTTTTTAAAAAGAGAAGTAATTTGACATATAAGAGAAATTCAAAATATATGGAAGAAATTTCAATATTCAAATAATAATTTGATATTTTTTATTCAAAAATTTAATACTTTACGGGTTTCGAAAGCAACCTTTCTTATCAAAACGCTTTTAAGAAACCGGATTCGAGGGTCAATAAAAATTTACGTCAAGTAAAACACAAAGACACGCGCACGATAATATCAATTTCCTCCAAAACTGTTTTTTATAGTTCATATAACTTCTTTTAATTTATCCTTTATTATTTATCTCTTTTTTTCCCGTTTACTCTAATTGTATAAAATGTCTAAATATATGAAGACTCTCCCCCCCAGAGTGGGAGTCTTCAAACGTTTTGAGCCCATCCTTTGGCTTCGTAAATCTCTCTGAACTGAACTGAACCCCTTGGAATACCAAATTCGCGGGGCCCATTTGTGATGGGGATCCAAATCTTATTATTATAAGGATATGTGATACTCTTTTGTTTACACACACACCTACACACACACACACACACACACACACACACCCCCACCCACACCCCCCCACACACAACACACACAAAACACACACACACACACACACACACACACACACACACACACACACACACACCCCCAACCCCACACACACACACCCCCCCACACACACACACACCCACACACACACACACACACACACACACACACACACACACACACACACACACACACACACACACACAGGTGAATGAAATTAATGTATATAATATGTATATATATATATATATATATATATTATAATATATATATATATATATATATGTATGTATGTATGTATGTATCTCTCTCTCTCTCTCTCTCTCCCCTCTCTCTCTCTCTCTTCTCTCTCCTCCTATCTCTCTCCTTTCTCTCTCTCTCTCTCTATATATATAATATATATAAAATATATATATATATATATATATATTTATAATAATGTATAGTGTGTGTGTGGGTGTGTTGTGCATGTTATGCATGTATGCATGTATAATATATTATATATTATAAAATATATTTTATATATATATTAATATATATAATTATAAATATATATATATATGTTGTGGTGGTGTGTATGTATGTATGTATGTATGTATCATGTTCTATATATAATTATATATACCTATATATATATAATTATATATTATAATATTATATATTAAAAAATATAAATATTATATTTTAAAAATATATAACTGTTGGGTGTGTTGGTGTGTGGGTGTGTGTGGGGTGTGTGTATGTGTATTAAGCATGTATATATAAATAAAAAATATATATTATATATATATATTAATATATATATATATTATTATGTATATACTTAAATAAAAAATTATATATAAAATAATATTTATATATATATATATATTATACATAAAATTATATATACATTATTATTATATATACATATATATTATATGTTATATTTTATATATATGTATATGTATAAATATATATATATATTATATATATATTTTCACCCCTAAACACAGCTTTCTCCCTCCCCCTTTATGAAATAAAAAAACGTTATGCGCGGCCCACGACGGACTATTATTTTTAAACGAAAGAAGAAAAAAATTGAAAATTTGTACAGGAGCGGTCACGGCTATAAATCTTTCCCCCTGCCGCCTAAAGCTTCATAGAAAGAGATATTGATCGACTTGAATGTAACTAGGGGATTTTTTGACAAATCTTAAAGTCTGAAGAAACTTTCGCACGTTCTTTAAATCCCTTTCGGGGAATTATACGAAACCAAAGAATGCATTCTTTGCAGACACATGATATATTCGCGTTTGAATACCGCTTAACAAAAAAGCGGTTTTATATTTTTCCATGGCATCTCCCTCGAATAACCCACCTGCATCATCAAAAAATTTTCCCTATATTAAGTAAAATTTAAATATATAAATAACTGTAAACGGTCATTTTATCTCAGGCCATCGGTTCGCTTTCGAAGGTTTTTGAAACCAAACCACGCTGAATAAATGAGTTGACGCCCCTACACAGGAAATGGGGGTTTAAATACGAGCCTTGAAAACCGTCCCGCCATGAATTTTTTGAAGAAATGAATGCCAAAAACTCGCTTGAGCCTTGATCATTGGGACTTAGTTTGGACCTGTTCCAGTTAGTTTTCTATGGCCTGATTTTTTAGACTATTTTTTGGGTCCACAATATCATGAATGGTAACATTTGTATGTGAACCCGGGGTCTGAGGGATTGTATATAACCTTATTCCCGATGTAAAATAATAATTTCGCTTGAACCATTCTTACATCAAGGGAGAGTGGGCTTGTGATAGATTTTGTAAGCAAGTGAATTTTTCCCTGGATCACTAGGGGGTGGCGTTTTAAAATTTTTTTGACAACCATCTTTTTATGATGGTAGTTTGTATTCTCTTTAAAAAATTACTCCCTACCATTAAATTAGGGCCCCAGTTTTAAAAGTAATGTGTCAGGAGAGGATGTTAAGTATGTATTTTTAAACTTTTAAAATTGAAAAATACAAAAGACCCCTTGCAATATTTACTACTGTTTTACATCAATAATGAAGTAGGTTTCTGAATTTTTTTTTTTTTTTGTAGCTAGAAAAATGGAAAAATTTATGAATTAATTTCCCTTTTTTCTGCGTGCATTCGTAGAATTAATCTTCTGAATCTATAAAAATTTGCACACTAGCAAAGTATTCATTTATAAATAAATGGGAATAAAGCCATAAACATCAACAAAAAACATAAAAATACAGAAAACGTTAGTATGAAGACAAAGCTTTTTGCATAATTGTTTTTACATTTTTGAATTTTCCCCTGCATGTTTAACGAAAAATTTTAGGACTTATATTATTCCCGGACTCTTTTTAGTACAGATAAAAAATTTATCCATCATATGGAGAAAAAGCCCAATCGCCCCACTCAAGGGAGTCAACCCTGCATTGAGCAATCTCCTTCCCCTGATAAAACATTGTTTAAAAATGCCCTCCCGAAACAGGGAGGGCTTTTGTATGGGGGGCTTGAAATTCTTCTACAAAATGATTTGCTAGGGTGGGTGGGGCCCCCCCCCCCCCCTTCCAAACCCCGTGGGGTTGCACTTCCCAAAGACCTCCTCCCACGATTTTTTTCGCCTCCACTCGCGACTTCTGATGTTTCGAAGTTGTATTGTATACTCGGTTGAGCTTAAACCAAGTTAAATCGTTTTTTTTTTTTTTTTTATTTGTAAGATTCATTGTAAAATTTTATAGGTACAAGATTCATTATATGATTTTTTTTGGGATTGTATTTAATTCCTAAGCATTAAAATATAAAAAAAAAAAAGTGAAGAAATCTACAATAGATCGTATAAAATTGGAGTGCATTTTTTTTTAGTAAACTGAATTTAAACTGAAAAATGATATTGTTTTATCTAACAGTATTTTATCTCTTGTAAAAAAACTGTGTTATTAATTTGAAAAAAAAAAATATATGCATTAATTCAAACTAATTATGGTGTATGTATGCAGTTTGTTTAGGAAGGGCAACTGCAAAAATAAGGCAGAGCTTTCCTTAGCCCAAACCCCCGTGACGCCCCTTGCGTATTGCTTCCAGAATTTTTTTAATTTGTTAAACCCTTTGTTTTTTTCTATTTTAATTTCCTGTTTCCTGAGTGCAATGTAGCTGGGGACCCTAAAATAGAAGAAATTTCTATGTCCCCGAATTCCTTTTTAACCCCAAAAAAATTTTAGGAACACCAACAATTTCACGTCCTAATCCTTAATAGTTTTTTCCCCTTACCAGGAAAGAAAGGGAGGGAAAAATTTTATTTATGACAAATAAAATAATGGGATGTTAACTTTCATGTGTTAGTGCAGAACATGAAACAAATAGTAGAAGTAGGGGATGAGAACGAAAAAAAAAAAGTTTTTCATTCCCTTTGTCCCTTTTAATGATGAACATCCTAATTATTAAACCCTTGCATCATTAAAATTTTTAAATTACATAATAACTCTTAGAAAACTATTTTTTTGCAAGCGCTTAGAATTGATCAAATACCCCATGCTCCATCTTCAACAAAGGGGAAAAACATTATAAAGGGAAGGACTTTATAAAGAATAGTAACTTTTCACTGAAAACATAAACCATACACCCTGTTACAAAATTCACTAAAAAATTAAATTCCATTCAAATTCCCCTGTTTTATTTTTCCCGACTTTAAAATGCATAAAAAAAACGGAAAAATTTCATGAAAGTAAATATCAATCAAATTTAAAGGGAAACCCTAAATTCAAACTTAATTTAAATGGTTTTTCCCTTTTTTAACAAGGGGACATCTATCACTTCAATTGAATGTTTTGTGCAAGAAGTCACTTTGTTTCCATTAGAAGCTATTTAAGGAATAAGTTGTTAGGAAAGGCTAATAATCTCTATTTCCATTACCAAGACATACCCCACAATAAATTTTTGCAACCACTTGTTTTTTTTACTCCACCCTCTGAATAAATAGTTATAAAAAATGCTAAACCCTAATTCCATCTGGCCCAAAAGGGCTTCCACACCTGCAATCATGCCTTTCAATTCTTGTTGAAAACATTAAGAGTAAAAGTTTATTTTTTTTGTGTTGATTAAAGTTTTTTATATGCGAAGAGCAGGTTTGGGACTAGGCTTGTGGATGGGATTTTAACAAAGAAATATTATCATATAGAACTCAACATTTTTAATGTTTCCTTGTATAAAAAAAATCTTGTTCATGGACAAGACTGCTAAAAAAAAATATGGGAACTATATACAATTTTCCAATGAAATAGGGTTTCACAAAATTTTTAGAACACAAAATAAAATTAAAATACACAAAGACAAAAAACAAAGTAGACATAAAACAATTGTTCTGCAGTATACAACAAATTTTATAGATAAACATCATAAATTTTTTATCTTTCTCATTATCTTACTCCCTTTTTTGTTTTACCTTACTTCTCTGCATCCTAATTATAGCTGAAAA